>NW_019385528.1:168052-211028 GCF_000671375.1 Centruroides sculpturatus | reverse complement strand
CTCAGAGGATAAGGATAACTTGCCAAAAAGAAAACGCTCTCGGTTAATTAATAGTGTTTTTAGTGATGACGAAGAAAACATTGTTTAATTTATATTAATATGTATCACTTAAAAAATTTTAATGAAGATATTTATCTTAATTATGAAAATATACTAGCATGTTTTTTTTTTTAATTTTAGGAACCTAACCCTCCTTTTCGTATTAGTTCTTTGTTTCGTATAACACGGATTCGCATAACACGGCAATTTTTTGGAACGTAACTACCGTGTTATACGGGGGTTACCTGTACCTAATTAACGGGTGGCCGAAATTTTTCTCCGCCTCGGGCTGCTAACACTCACGGTACGCCACTGCGCATCTGAACTCGTCTATCAAAAAATTGGCGCATGGTATGCAAAAGGTTGGCCACCCCTGGTTTAAGGCCTCATGTAATATGTTCAGAACTTAGATCTTGACATTTATATAAGTATCTATATTTGGTAAAGGAAGAACCTGTTATATGTCATAGGATTAATACAATAATGCAACGCGGATGAGGGAAGAGATGACTTTTGAAAGAACTTTGTACGGATAACTGGCCGATATTTCGGTGTTAGACACTCGAATAACCCGGAGAAGCTACGACTAGTGTTCGGTGGTTTTGTCCATTGGACAACTAGTGAACTCTACGTATTTTAACCTACAAGTTTAAGTCTAGCCCCGGGAGGAGCTCGAATTAGATACTGAAGCAAATTATGCAAATTTAAATAAACATTTACACCATTGGACATTTTAACATTCCCACGCGCAGCATCATCGACTTCGATCGACATCCAGCTGTCACATGTCTTCGGCAGTCTCCATATTAATAAGAAAGAAAGAAAGAAAGAAGAAAGTGTCTTCGGCATTCTTTCGGAGAAAACCTCCAGGAAAAGCGGAAGCGGAACTAACAAGCGAAGATGAACAAGTTCCTGTTTATATTCGTCGTTATCGGTAAGGTTTATAAAGTATCTTTCGACGTACTTTATAATAGTTTAATATGGTCGAACCTGCGACAATGGTCATCCTAAACATTTCTAAAAAGTTGACTACGATTTCTCTCAAAAACGGAACAATTGCTTAGTATGTGTTTAACACTTAGAGTACAATTACAATACTGGCATATTGGCTGGACATCACCTTTCAAAAGGTATTGATGAGTCAGCCAAGTATGTCCGATTCTCAGACGAGTAAGAATAACCTTAGATCTCCTATCATACTGTTTATTATGTGTCCAATTTTCTATCAAAGGTTTGATCTCATGTACAGTACTTTATTGTGGATTTGTGCGTTCCACATATTTTGCCATCTCTCCGCTAGTCCACGAACAGGAACCCACATCGTGGGGCAGCAGGTGTTAAAACATACAGATTATAAGAAAACGAAGGTATATTGCCAGTAATTCCAAGTTAGGACATGGAGAAATCGAGGTGCTCAACAAGAATTTCTTTATAGACGAAGCATTGTTTCACTTATCAGGATCAATCAATTCTCATACTTGTTTACGAAACACTATGCACCACGTGGGGTGCACGAGACACCGTTGCACAAGGCCACGTGGAGTTATCCGGGTTTTCTTCACAGTTGTAATACCTATGTACCAGTTTTCCATAAAAGTCCACCCGGGAGGCATTTCCCTCGGCAGATCGGACACGAAGCGTTGCCGTATACAAATAAACCAAATCAAACTCTACTTTCAACAAGACGGCGCAACTTCTCATACATTTAGGAGTTCAATAACACTACTGTACAACACTTTTAGAAAAAACACAATTTCGAAAAGGCTGTGGCCACTACGATTCCCAGGTCTGAAAACACCAGACTTTCTGGGGAGCAGCAATAGGTCTTGTATACAGAAACAAGCTCCAAATCTTGTATGGACTGAAAAAAGTCACGTGTCTCTTCACTACTCCCCATTACTAAGGATATTTTTAATCAATTCCAGCTTCAAACAACAGGAGCAGAAGAGTCGGATTGTGTCTAGAAAATGGAGGACATCTCGGCACGCCAGGTGAAAACGTCAAAGAACAATTTCCTGCGAATGTGAGGGGATATTATAAAAGCAAATATCCCGCGCTTCAACCGGTAGTTTATTAACTTGGGTCAGCTCTGTTCTGCCCAAGTCGAACTGCACTACCGTCCACGACTTTCGGCCATTAACGCTTACAAACGTAGACTGTAAGATCTATGCGTGTTATTTGCAACAAAATTGGTTCCGTCCTTGCCCATGCATTGTTAGTACTCAAACAGAAAGTATTCCTAATAGATGTATATTAGATAACAAGTTTTATTAGGCTAATTAGTGAGTATTGCTCAAATAGGAAATGGCCGTTAGCATTGCTTTCGATTGATCAATAACCAGTTTATAAGTTCACTGCGAGGCTCTGTCGGCGCCGGGCCCGGGATGATGTGGCTATGAGGTGGATGAAAGGAGTCACTTAGTTCTTGAAATATCGAATACTTCGTCGCACGGCGGTTCTCTATTTTTCTTCCGAGTCCCTCAGACGGGCTGGAGTTGATGGACTGATGCGAGCGAATAGAAGTATATCGACGATACACGGTTCGAGATGAAAAGTTGAAGCGTGGTTTTAGAACAGAGAAACGAGCAACGACTTTGAGATGTGGGTTTATAAACTTTAGCCACGGACCAAACAATTGGTCCCTGATTGACCCCTTCTTTGTCTCCAGGTAGAACAAGACTCAACCGGGGCACGAGAAAGATCGAATCTCGATCTCCGGCGGGATGTTTAAATGCATCTTGAAACTTTTGCACGTATTTCTAAAAGTTTTATTTCCTCTCCTGTCAAATTTCTATAAGACAATCTCGCGATAATTATTTATTGATCGAAATATTTTATAGCACTTCCGAGTTCGCCGTAATTGAGTCTTATTTACGAGAACCCCAGCCAAAGTTCGTCTTTCCGGTCCGACACTAACACCTATTTTTTTTTCTCTTCGCGTTATGTTTATCTTCTGAAATTCCTTTCCCAAATTGAAAGCTTTTAAGCAAAATTTAGTGATGGGTTCGGACCTGGAACCTCACAATTCCTTGTTTACAATTTTTTTTTAATTATTGTAATAGAATATTTTAAAACAGTTATATTTTGTTTCATAAAAAATATATTATTTATTTATTAAAATAAAAACACATCATTCTTTACACACTAGAAATAAAAACTTTTATGAACATTGTTTTTAATGCTCTTTATTTAGTGTATAATATAGAAAATAAGAAACAAGAATAATTTAAACATAATTGCAGTCATCTGCTTTTTTATCATTAAATTTCTGTAGCATTGTGTTGATAACATTTTTGGTGTGACTTTTTCAAATGCAAATAAAATTAAATTTGTAATCCACTCATGATACATTGACTGTCTTTGTGGGCAATTTATTCTTTTTAAAACATTGAACATTGATTCACAAGTTGCAATACCACATCCATGGATTCTACAAGTACTGTACTGTACATGTTGCTAGTAAATTATAGCTTTCTTGAAATGAAATTTTTTAAATTGAATAATGTATTTAAAATATTTAAATTTTCTTTCTTTTCTGCTTCCTGATGAAAGTTTTAACAAAAGTTTCTTTGAGGGTAATTTTACAGTGTTTCCAGAAATTTAATTTTTGCTATATACACATCTTGTCTTCTGCAATAGCAATTAATCAGATTACTGTTGTTGCTAAATCTGCTGTTTACTTCTGTTAAAATAAATCTTACATTTGGATAAGAGAGTTCAAATATTGACTTTCATTTTGTCTGTTTTCATATTTTGTCTATAATAATGTGATCTTTTAAGTTTTGGTTCAAAATTCTGCAACACACTGAGTTGTTCATTTATATTGAAATATGTATGTACAGTACAGTATTTAATATTTCCACAAAAACTTGATCAGATATACTTTTGATCTCCTCAAAAAACGTGATCAGATAACAAAATTGATTTAAAATCATCATCTGGCAATGAAACCAATTTTGTTAATGGTGATTGAAACATCAGACTGGATGGCCAGACGGCCAAGCATTAAGGTGGCAGTCTACTGATCTGAGAGACCTGGGATTGAATCCAGATGGGTTAAAAAAATCCCCAGGAATTTTTCAAGGGGTGGTCTGTCCGGATCCGTCGGGCCCCGTCCCTCATCATCCAGCTGCCCCATTGTGGGCCTGGCCAAACCCATAATGGGCTTGCTAACAGAGGCCCTCTTAGTGCCCACAGGACGGAGAGAGTTAAAAAAAAAATTAGATTGTGAAGACAAAATTTTTGATTCTTCATTAAAATTTTATTATCCATTATTGTACAATAAATATAATAAATATTAAATAATACTGCAATGTATTAGTGTATCTTAATTAAAATAAGAATTTCATAGTTTACAGTTTATTTTGCATCAAACCCTGTTTATAAAAAAAAAACAACTCTATTGTTTGACAGCTCTCATCCCTACTCATACTCGTTCACATGTACTGTAGAGTACTACTATGAAGATGATACAGATTATCACATGCAACAACCAATCATATTTAAATTTGGTGGCTTCCTTGTCTCAACTTCGTCAAAACTGCTCAAAACAAACAATGATTATTATTATTATTATTATTATTATTATTATTAAATAGTACTGTAACATATCACCAGTGATGTGTACAGTACATAAATATTAAATTTAAACATTAAAGAACGATTGAATTTATTTTTTAATATAAATAAATTGGAAAATAATTAAAAAATATACAAACAACCTTTTCACTTTCCAGCACACTTTTTTGATGATTGGACAAACATTTTCGAATGGCTTTACAGATCAACTTCAAGTCTACTTATCTAGATATGACAGGTAGACCTGAAGTTGATATGTAAATTCATCAAAGTATTCTGAAAAGTGAAAAAGTTATTTGATTGATAGTTTTTAAATAATTAAATACCAAAGCAATCAAAGATATTGTATAAACAAAATTTTGTCATTTAAATCAATAAAAAGGGTGCCTAAAAATTTTCTAGGGATGGCTAAGCCAGTTCTGGCCCACCCTCTATGGCCCTGGTTGTAAGTATCAGCACTACTCAGTGTTTCCTAAGAACAGATTATTTCAAAAAGATTAGTCGGATTATTCTGTGAGTGAACACTTCACTTATTAAACAAGTTTTATTTTCATAATACCAATTCTAGAAATATACAGATAGCAATAAAGTCAAGTTCACTTAACAGAGCAATGGATAAAGGAGCAGTTTGCTTAAGAGGGCAAACTGCTCCTTTATCTATGCTTTTATTTTCTCAATTGTTTTACATTAGTGGGACTCCTGTTAACAGAACACTGGGATAATAGAGGTCTATTTAATTGAGTGCTGTGTTAGCAGCTTTTTTTAGAACAACATACTATATGTTCAATCACCATATAGGCATAGTGGCATTAGTGTTTTCAGAAAGAGCAATGATTATTATTTCCATTTTTCTTAAATACTTTTTTGTACTTGCTGTAGCTAGAGTTTCCAATTTCAAAATAAAATCACAAAAGTCCATGCCCGATATTTCAGAAATCTATCAGATTTAATTATGAATTTACAAGTTCTATCTCATTCTGTTTCTTTCTTCTGTCCATAAATTCTTCATAACATGAACAACCTCTTACAAATATTTTGTTAACAGGAGCAGAAAATCCAATATCTTCCTTAAGTGGAAGCAGTCATTATTATTCCTTAATAGTTTCACCCACTCTTTAGCCACTGGTTCTATCATGTCATAATTAGTTTCTTCTTTTATGTTGTTTATCAAATATTTGCTTGTATTCAATGTATAAATTCTACATTTATAAATTTTGTTTTGAGTAAAATTGAATTTATTGAATGTAAAGACTTGGTGAGTTTGAATATAGTATAAAAGTGTCAGAAAAATGGGTTATAAAAAATAATCCCAAGTGGAAAAAGTAAACATGTGCCTGTTATGTAAAAAAATTAAACTAAGAGTTCCAATCTAGATTTGGTGAGAGATTTCCAGAATTTGGCAAACATTTTCCAATTCTTGAACTCTAAAACAAGCTTATTCTTCTCACACTTACTTTATATATATTTAAATATTAATCATCATATTAACTCTAAAAATAAAATATTTCCAGAATATTAACCAGTAATAAACTCTTTATATGGAATACTAGCAAATGAATACTAAACCTTTAATATTTGTTTGCTATTTGGTGTGTTTTCCTTGAGAAATCACTCAAAGTTGGATATAAAGTTTATCACTTGTTAATATTCTGGAAATATTTTATTTTTAGAGTTTATATATATTTAAGAAGTTTATTACCGATCCCATTATTTTATAATTCGTATATATATATTTACAATGATTAATATTTAGGTTATATCTATTAAGACAGACTAAAGAATAGGTAGCAGCATTTTGATATTGTTGAGAGTAAAAGTCAAATAAAAGTCAAGAATCAACACTTCAGGAGTTGGCAAATTTAACTTAAACTGGCCCGTGAAAAAGTAACCTGTTGACAACCATACCACCCAGGGCACATAGTAACAGGGATCTCCACACTAGTGTTGGTTGAAATTTGGTAAAACTTTCCATTGATCAGTTTTCTAATAAATGGTCAAAAGATTTCTTAATAGTCACAATGAACAGGTTTTACTGGACACATACATTTTTAATATATAATTGCTTCTCATATATCATAAAAGCTATATGAACAAATTTTTTAGATCACATGTACAGTATATCCTTATCTCAAGGGGACAAGGCAAAAAGCAATTAGTGACTAGATTTTGGAAGTCACATGAGGCCACCTAGACCATCTGTATTTCTGAGAAATGAAAGTAATGTGACCAATAAATATTTACTGATTCTAATGTTCAAACATTTTCAGCCATCTTTTACTTATTTACTGCTTCTCAACAAAATGATAAAATTGATATAAGAACACAAATTAATAGTAAACAAGCAATTATGCTGAGCTGCAATTTTTCTTCACAATGCTCTCATCTTAGGCTGCGTACACACTAGGCGTAACGTGCATTTTAAAGAACCAAGAGTTCTACTAAAGCACCCGCAAAACGCACGTTTTAAGAAAAATCTATAAATGCGTGTTTAATGCGCGCTTGGGCAAAAGCGCGCGTTTGAGTGTGTACGCCTATGCAGAACTCTTGGTTCTTTAAAACGTGCGTTTAAAAACGCCTAGTGTGTACGCAGCCTTAGTAGTACCTTGCTTCTGTACATCATGTTTCCTATTAAGAAAATAGTCATGCCAATCATCTATGTAACTTCATCAGAAGAAAAATTTGAAATGAAATAAATATGACTTCCAGTCAAAATTGGAAATTTGTGTATAGTTAATCAGGGCCTCTTGCCCCTAGGCTTTCCATATCTGGTCTTGACTTTCATCTATTTACTCTATTCTTGAGAATAAGGAAAGTCAGATAGACAGATGGATGCCAGTGAGAAATTATATATCTACAGTTTTTGAAAATTGCAGCCCAATAACCAAATGTTATATGATAATGAATTTTCACATTTCCAAGTGTTTTATAAGTTATGAAGTGGAGAGAATCAAATACCATAACAATTCCTGGTGATTTTACTTGAAATAAGAAGTATGATAAGGTAAACCCAAGAAGCATTGAACCCATCTTAAGAGCATTGGATTAGAGTAATGGAATAAAGCAATGCAACACAGACAACTGCCTAGGGAGACACCATCTGGGACAACTTTCTACAGGAAACTAGCCCCTATTTAGGTGTTAACATACATAAAGCAAACCTGGAAAACTACATTGCCAGCCCATATTGTTTTGTACATTAGTACTTAAGTAATGATGTGAAACTTTCAATACACTAGTCTCGGACTGCAACTGGAAAATTATTAGTAATGGACACAATAGATATTTAATACATGTTTATTTAATTTACTTACATTCTCTAGGACATATGTCATCCATTTCAACATGAAATTCCTGTTTTGTTGTACATATTTTAATATTAAAAAAAAAGTACATTCAAGTTTAAGAAAGAAAGTATGGTTTCTCTAATCCTATGTATTTTCTAAAATAAAAAAATCTAGCAATGAGTTGCATAACTTTCCCAACTGTTCTGAGATTTTATTTAAAATATAACTTTTATATTATTAATGATAAATAAAATTGTGTGGGGTAACATCTGTTATGAGATTTTGTTATAAAAAACTTTTTGCCATTTTACAATAATTAACAATACAAAAGCTTAATTTTGAGGTTAGTGAGACTTTTATAGAAAAAATTGTAAATGCTTATAAGTAAAATCATCATTAAGTTAGACTTCTCATGATATATGATAAGTGACCACACACTATCTCTCCACTCCCTCAACCTTCAACCACCAAAATTTAATAACATTAATACTCCTTATACACAATTTACCAAGGTAACTCTATGGAATGTCAACACCAAATACTTAAACTGGACAATAACTATGTGCAGTAAATTTCAGTAACATTACATCCAATCCAGCAGGGTAAAAATGTCCTCATCTGGAATGTCAAAGATATGGATATAAATTTAAGCTTCTGAAGTGTTGGATCTTATGTGTGTGCAAAAAAAGAAATAAAACAGAATTTTAAAAAATTAAATGTGATCCAAGGAACCAGACATCAGTACTTAAGGGCTAAAATTAAGTAGCAAGTACTGGTACATTTAAATGATAAATTCCTTCAGATCTGTAAGCTGGTACTTATAATTACATATTACTTTTTACATTTTCAAACATTATGAATCCTTATACAAATATAGTCGGCCCCCTATAACACTGTTGATTATTCCATTTTATATGAATTCCATGTTGTATGAGTCACTTAGATTTTACAAATACATATGCCGGGCTGTGAGCGGCTTACGTATTTGTAAAATCTAAGTGGCTCATACAACATGGAATTCATATAAACGGAATAATCAACGGTGTTATATAGGGGGATTGACTGTAATGGTTAAAAAATTTTTGTTAAAGATGCAGAAGTAAAATACTACATTGATGTAACCCAGTTAGAATACTTTGAAAATAATTCATATAATTTAATTACAAAACATATTGTGTAAAAAATGTAGTATCTAAAGACAAAATTTAGCCAATCATTATATCAGGTCAGTCCAAAAGTTTGTGCGCATTTTGGCAAAATTTTTAAATGGTGTAAATAAAACACAATTTAACATTTTAATCTATGATATATTTTCCTCCGCTATCTACAATATCTCACCATCTTTCTGGTAGCTTTTTTATTCCATTGGTGTAAAAAGATTCTGGTTTTGAAGCAAAAAAACTTGAGTTCATTTTGTATATCCTATTTAGAATTAAACTTTTTGCCTTGGCAAAAATTTTGTAAGGCATGAAATAACTGAAAATCACTTGGGACAATATCCGGGGAGTATGCAGGATGTGGCAAAAGCTCCCAATTCAGTTCATTAATTTTTTGCAGCGTTGTTCAAGCCATATGTGGTCTAGCGTTATCATGGTGGAACAACACTTTCTTCATATTCACCAATCGCGGGCATTTTTTAATCAATTCTGAATTTAAACGGCAAAGTTGTTCACTGTATACATCTGCATTAATGGTTTTATTTGGTTCTAACAATTCATAATAAATGACACCATACATATCCCACCACACACTTAGCAAAACCTTTTTTGGGAAGTAAAGACGCCTTTGGTGTTGAAATTGGCTGCTTATCTTTGTCTGTCCACTGTCTTTTTCTGGTGACGTTATCATAAATAATCCATTTTTTGTCACCCGTTACCATGCGATCTAAAAATGGCTCTCTTTCAAAGCACGATAGAAGGGAAATGCAGATGTTTAATCGCTGCTGGCAATTGGCTTCAGACAGCTCATGTGGTACCCACTTTCCAAGCTTGGATACTATTCCAATCTCCTTTAAATGGCAAGACTGTCCCATGAGATGAATGCATCTTTTCTGCGATCTGATCCACTGTTAAATGTGGCTCTGACTCCACAAGATTTTTAAGAACGTCATTATCAAAATCGACAGGACGTCCTGAACTGGGTTCATCATTAATGTTGCTTTTTCCAAGTTTAAATTTTTTAAACTATTTCTAGGCAGTCCTTACACTAATAGTATGTGCACCATGTACACTATTAATTTTTATTGCTGCAGATCTGGCAGTTTCACCACTCGAAAAAAAAATATAACACAGCACGTTTATATGCATTATCAATATTCATTTTTTATTGGTACTAATATGCATCTGATCTTTACAAAATTTGGTGATAAACTGACGAATACATCAGTCAAGCGATGACAAGTTTCAACAGGTTCGGAATCCTATTGATCTAGTAATGAGTCATCGCGAATCCCACACATGCTACTAATGTGCATGAACTTTTAGACTGACTTGATATTATGAGACTAGCTGTTACCCGTGGCTTTTACAAGCAAACCCCATTTATATTCAGTATTTCAACAACCATAGTAATTGTTATATAACACCTACCGTTGAGAATGATTAGAATTGCCGAGAATCAAACGAACTATTTTCAATTTGATCAATTTTCTGGAACGTTTACAATCGTTCTATAATCGAACCAATATGCAATAACAAATTCGAATTTAAATCGGTTCAAACATTTTTAAAATCGAAATAGATAAAAATATTTATAACAATGTCTGAAATGTTATTAATTTAATACACCTAAGTACTTGATGAAGACTAAATCCTCCCCTCTCCCATCCGCAAGGGAATTTCGAAAAATCCCTTCTTAGTGTACATTGCCATGGCATACCCTACTAAAATGCAGATAAAAACAAAAAAAAATCGCATCTATAATAGTACAGCAGAAGCTGTTCTTCCAGATAAGCCTTAATCCTCTCCCTCTCTCCCCTGCAGGGGAATTTCAAAAAATCCCTTCTTAGTGTGCATTTCCATGACGTACCCTAACTGACTACCAAATTTCACCTCTTTAGGTTAAGCAGTTTGCTCTGGGCAATGATGAATCACTGAGTGAATGAGTGAGACATTCAGTCAGTCAAGACAAGCAATTTTATATATTTAGATAACTAAATCTTCATCATCGATATGTCTATTATCTATTATAATTGAAAAGTGAATAAAAGATTGATAATAAAATCATCTTTTATTGATAAGTCTTCAAAGTTACATTAATAAAAAAAAAATTTGGAAACTGCTACTTCTTTGTTAGCATTTACAATTTTTTACAAAACCCATCCCTACTGTCAAAATTAAGTTTTTTGCCATTTTGTAATAATTAGAAATATAATAATTTTTTATTATAAAATATCATAACAAATGGCACCATATGTACAGTTTTAAATGTTGCCAGGAAAGATTAAGAAACTCGTTGCTGGATTTTTTAAAAATATATTAACTTACCAGATGAATTATGAAATGAAGGCACTTCACAGGAATTTTTTAATAAACCTATAATGTAGTAACAATCTTACTTATAACTAGTTACCTCTCATGTAACTAAATTCAGATATATTTTCAATTTAATACAGTCATGGAAAAAAATTTGAGACCACTTGGGTTTTCAGACTTTCCATTAAAATTAACTGATCATCTGCTGTTTAAGTATTAAAATAACCATAAACCAAATATGAAGTAAAAACTTATTTTCATACAGTAGAGCATTGATTATCCAAATGCAATCAACCAAAATGTTGGTTAACTAAAAGCATTCCTGTTGGAAAATTCAAATTTCTGCTAGTACTGTGGCATTGCAGCACTCTCCCCCCTCCCTGCCAACCTAAACTGTAGGCCTAATTTAATGTACTACATTATGTAAGGTATGTATTTGTAAGATGTGTGATACAGTATAGTTTTGTGTTTAATATATTTTTTCGTAAATGATCAGTTATCCGAACAACCCCAGTCTCAAATTGTTTCGGATAATCAATGCTCTACTATATTTAATAAATTCAAATACAACAAATTATTGCTTGCAATTTGCCTGGGAAAAAATTGCCAGGATTAAAAAATTCATATTTACAAACATTCTAAAATATAACAGACATTGTAACCTAATTTGCATACATCCATGTTGTGTGTTTTCAATCTTCAGTAAAAATGGGATCTGGTAAAACATTAACAGATGAAGAAAAAGGCAAGATTCATGCATTCAGAATCTGTGGAAATAAAAATATGTCTCTGCAGGGTACTAGGAAAATCAAAGACAGTAGTTAACAATTACTTAAAGGACCTGACAATTATGACAAAGCTAAATGTTGTGGTAGGCCAAAAAAAAACTTTCTGCCAGAGATGACAGGACAATACTGAGAACAGCTACATCATCTGGTATGCCATCCAGTCAGATTAAAGCTCACTACAACTGCCTGCAACACCAAGAAAAATGTCTGCAAATCATACATACATTAAAATGCTGGCATGACCAAAATCAACAATCTCCCATATGGAAAGATGGCTGGACTTTGCAATATGTTATGTTGGCCATTCAGATTTATGGAATCATGCAGCTTTTAGTGAAAAGAATTTAACCTGTATGGCCCTGATGATGTGCAACACTATTGGCATATGTCACTCATCTTCAAGATGGAGTATCTATCTGTGATGGTGTGCAGTTTACACTCATCAGTTAAATTCAGCTATTGCTTTCATTTTACCTTGTTCAAAGGCAGTTGACTATGCAGATGTGTTGAGAAATTATCTTCTACCATTAAAAGATGAAACAATGGACAAACATTTCATTTTCCAACAGGATAATGCTCCTATTCGTAATGCTATCTCAACAGAGACATGGTTGTCTGACAATAATTTCAATGTTTTGTCATGGTCACCATGTAGCCATGATTTAAACTCAATACAAAACCTTCGGGATGATTTAGTAAGAGTGGTTTTTACCAATGAAAAAAAATTTAATTATGTTTCTGATCTTAAAAAAGCAATTCTGCTTGCTTGGGATAAAAATGGTCCTGAAAGGCTAACAACTCTTGCTAATTCTATGACCAGTCCATTGATTGATATTATTCAGGTTAATGATAAACAAACTAAGTATTAAACATTGTTTTTCAACTATGTTTTGTTTTTGTTATAATTTTTATTTGATCCTGCTCTCAAACTTTTTTCCAGGAAAATTGCAAGCAACAGTTTATTATATTTGAATTTCTTAAATATGAATATGTACAGTACTTTATAATTGGTTTATGGTTATGTTGTTTAGGTATTAAAATATTTACAAGAGATCAGTTAATTTAAATGGGAAATTTGAAAACCCAAGTAGTTTCAATCTTTTTTTCAGGTCAATTAAGTTTTAACTCTAATTAGTTATACTAATTAATTGGAAAGTGGCTTACCGAAAAAAATAAGATTTCTCAACTGTTTTATTCATCAGCTGTAAGTAAAAAGTTATCTTTTACAATTTCTAATATTTCTGAGAGTGTTCTGATCTCATCTTTGGCAGCTGCTAACCGTGCTTTACATTTTTTCAGCTGTCTTTTATAATGATCACATCTGTCGTTTGCAGCATCCAGTTTTCTTTTCATTTTACGAGGACTAATCTTAATTGCATAATCATGCTCAATGAGAGATAAATTACAAATTTTCTGAATTTGTAACTCATCTCTCTTCTGAATTGAATTTTCATATCCAGATTCATTATTAATCAGTACATTACTGTTTTCTAGTGTTTCATTTACATTCACCCTGTCATCTAACTTTTCATTTATATTTACTTTATTTATATACTGGATCTCTCTATGTTCCTTGTTTATGTTATCAGGCTGAATGCTGTCAGAAAAACTGAAGATAGTAGGAATAGAACCACTTCTTAGCCTAATTTTGCTATTTTCTTGGCCTCTTGTATAGAAACAGTCCTTTGTAAAATGATCAGAACAGAGTACACTTGCTTCTGTTGGCTCAAAATTTTCCCTTTTCATTTTATTGACCCACTTCCTACGCATTTCCTTATCCTTGGGAAACCTGATAAATCATATGTCAGAGTATGAAAAGAAACATCAAGAAGACAAATTTTTGTGATGTAAGGAAGTAGATAACTCACTTGTGCCATGACAGTATACTGTCAGGCTTCCACATGTTATTGCATCCAAATGCACTGCAATATCTGACCATATTGTATTGATAACTTTGGCTCTAAAATACAAAAAGTGCAAAATTTCAATGCTAATGACATGTACTTTCTGATATTTATTTATTTATACATTTTATTGCTATTACATACTTTCAGAGATTACTGTCTCTGTTGAAAACAAACAGCCCCTATAAAAGCTAAAATAGACCACGTTTCTTTATGCAGCGAGAGTGTAGCGAAATGACGTCACGAGCTGTGTTGGCCAATTAGAAACCAGTTTCAGTGTGTTCGCTGTAAAGCGCTTCTCGAGCGCTGCATAAAGAAACGCGAGTATACAAAACCAGACAGTCAGACAGACAGAGACACCAGTGGGAATTTATGTCTGCAATTTGAAAATTGCAACCCAAACAAAAGTTCTGAATTTATAAGTGAAGAGCACTATAATGATAAAAAAGACTAGATCAATGGTGCCCAAACTTTTTAATAGATACCAAAATTACACCAAGACATAAAAGTAGAACATAAAAATTTTGTTTATTCCATATATACCAAAAGAAGGTCTATTCCTATAAATTATAAGTAACATAGATTGTTGGCTGGACTTGGCCAGATGATCATAGTTTTGTCACCACTAGTCTAAACAAAGAAAAACAAAAACTAGGTAGCAATAGGCAAGATAAGCTTTAAGTCAATTTTGGAACAATTTCCTAAACTTGGTTCAAAACCTGAAGTTCAGCCTATTGTAATAGGTAGAAAACATTTGCTGAATAAAGAATTTTCAGTAACCAAATATTCTCTCAGCAAATATCAGATGATGTAATACGATTGTAGTTGCTCTCTGTTCATAAACTGCTCATCACACATGGTATGGATTTTGATAAAGCCAAAAAAATCATTTTAGTAATAAGAACACAAAACTACAATTATAAATCAAACATTTTGTAAATAAATAGTAAATTTAAGATTGGGGACTAAACAATGTATTGGATGCAATATCAAATGAAAGTATAAGAACAATTTAGCCATATATTCAGTAAATGAAAATAATTATAGGATATAGAAAAAGATAGAACACTGATCTCAGAATAGAACAGATGATTCGCCTAATTCCTAAAAGTAGACAAAATAAAGGGTTAATGTCCAGATACGTGGACCATCATGGCGGCACTTCCTGTTTCAGCCTCGAAACCAGACGGTTTGCAGACGACGTGTCACGTGACGACGCGAGCGAACGGCGGAGGCTGCTGCGCCGCGGCAGCGTCGGCGGCTGTCATAGCGCCTCATCGCTGATTCCAGCAAAGGAAACAGTGGGGACGCACATTCTAACCTAATCTAACCTATTCTAATAATATAATTGGTAATAATTATGCTAATTTATTAGAATAGGTTAGGTTAGGTTAGAACGTGCGTCGGCGGCTGTCATGGCGCATCATTGCTGATTCCAGCAAAGAAAATTAAACAGTGGGGACACACGTTCTAACCTAACCTAACCTATTCTAATAAATATAATTGGTAATAATTATGCTAATTTATTAGAATAGGTTAGGTTAGGTTAGAACGTGCGTCGGTGCGTCACGTGACACGTCGTCTGCAAACCGTCTGGTTTCGAGGCTGAAACAGGAAGTGCCGCCATGATGGTCCACGTATCTCGACATTAACCAATAAAGATTGGGACATACACCAGACCACGTGTGTAAGTTAAAAATTGTTTATCAATGTTTCAAAAGTTACGAAGCGACGAAAGGCTATGTGAGCAGTGATCTCAAAAATCCGAAATAATGTAAAGTTATACGATCAAAATAACAAATAAATAAAAGGAAACGTCTACTAAAAATGTAGCTAATCTAACGGAAACGAAACGAACCTAACCGAAGCGCCGTCATTTTGGCTACCTAAAATAAATTTAACCGAATGGTCAATTACACGATCACTGTCAATCAAACAAGTTGATATAGACTCGTATTTAATATGTGAATACAAGCACGTGAATACTTACAATTAAAATACACCTGTAAAACTGAATGAATAAATGAATTATTCAGTAATTTGTTTAAGACTACACTACAATGTACGAACGGTTACCTCAGTTAACGGGCATCTTGGATTTTGATCTTGATCCATTGCGGCAGTGTTGCCGATAAACGTGGTCTTTTTTCAATACGTTAAAAAAACAAATAAAACAATTAAATCGAATGCTGTCTCAAAACGGAATACGACAGTTACAGTAACCGCAATGTGCTTGAGTGCTTGAGTCACGTGTCTACCTCGCTGCAGTGTTGCCAGTGAAATTTCAAAACGTATTGAAGCTCCTTCAAAAACTGTACTGTTTCTTAGTTCGTTGTTTTTGTTAATATACCATCATGAGTGTTTTTTAACGTTTTTTTAATGATCGAAATTCTTTAAATCTTTGTGAGATCGAAATCAAATGCTTTGTTATCGAAATGTAAATACAATCAAGGTCTGACTTGAAAACGCTAATATTTAAATATAAAATAAAATATTTAAAATTAAATATTTCATTAAAAAATTTTATAAAAATAGTTTGTACGGTTTTTTATTAAGTACAGCATTAAAAGTTGCTTTTTTAAAAAATATAATAGTGATGGATAAAAATAAATTATAAATTAAGGTTAATCTTTACCTACGTGCACCTTCATGGCTGCACTTTCGCAATCTCGATAGCATTTGAGATTACAAATGCAAATTTTTAATTTTCGCGGGCCCGAAGATGCATGTTCTAACCTAACCTAACCTATTCTAATAAATTACCAAATTATTGGTAATTTATTAGAATAGTTATTAGAGTTATTAGAATTAATTGCAAATGCTATCGAGATTCCGGAAGTGCGGCCATGACGGTACACGTAGGTAAAGATTAACCTAAATTAAATATGCGTGGACAGATTCAAATTAACAAAAGTTATTTCTTTTACTAAGATTATTAAATTGAAGTTCATAATTTAAGAATTAAATTATGGTGGTAGAAAATAATAGAGAGATTGCGGCCGATGTTTTCAAACGTGTACGTCGAACGTTTAGCGCCGCCTTCCTGTAAGTCCAGAAGTTTGACAATGGGGTTTGAAACGTCGAGCATGATTCCACTGACGTTTTAAACGCCATTGTCAAATTTCTAGGCTTACAAGAAGCTGCGCTGAACGTCCGACGTACACGTTTTTGCGTTGAAAACTTCGGTCGCAACGTCTCTAACATAAAAGTATTTATATAGGCCGGATGGCCGAGCAGTCAAGGTGGAAGCCTACCGCTCTGGGGGATCTGGGATCGTATCCGGACGGGTCAAGATATCTCCAGAAATTTTTCGGGGGGTCCGTTCGAATATGTCCGATCCCGTCCTCACTACCCGGTCGCCCCATTGTGGGCCTGGCCGAACCATAATGGGCCTGCTGAAAGAGGCTCTCTTAGTACCCATAGGGTGTACAGAGTATAAAAAAAAGTATTTATATTATTTATAGTCGTACAATTTCAAAACTATTTTTCTAAAGTTTACTTAGGTAGTCCAAAATGGTCGCGCTTTCGACCGTTCGTGCTCCAGACGGACTTCTCCCGGAAAGGAGCCACCGGCAACCACCGAGTTTATATCATCACTAGTTATTGATTCACGGAAGTTCTTGAACAAAAGAAAAAAAAGGAAACGTCTACTAAAAATATAGTTACAAATCTAATCTAACCTAACCAAACCGAAGCGCCGCCATTTTACCTAAATAAACTTTACCATTGATTTCCTTACATGTCTATTATTTTTGTTTGACAGAGTTGAATTGTTTGTACCACGTGGCGTGAAAAATTTTGTCAAGGTCCTCATGAGAATGTGCAGACGACTGAAACCTGTAACACATGTGTGAAAGAAGACCACTGAGTCAAGATATTTGCAACTATTTGTATGTTGTTGACATCCACCGACATACACTATATGTATGGGCCGGAAGGCCTAGCGGTCAAGGTGGCAGCCCACCGCACTGGGGAACCCGGGCTCGAATCCAAACGGGTCGAAAACTCCCCAGGAATTTTTGGGTGGGTTGTCCGTTCGGATATGTCGGATTATCAGAATTAATACGACCTTCTTTTGCGAAAATATTCCTGCAGATAAGTAATCTGTTATTTGCTGCAGCAAGCTGCTGCATATTTTGTTTGGGTCTTTTATTGTCATTGTGTTTTTATTTATTTTTTTTTACTTTTCTTTTCACTTTGCTTTGTTCATTAGTGCATACTGTAACTCGGTGGAACTATGTAACGGATATACTCCTGTAATGCTCATTGCGGGGCAGGACTTTGTACCTTGTTTTAAATGTACAATCAAACTAAGGAATGAATGAATGAATGTCGGGCCCCGTCTCTCACCACCCGGCCGCCCCATTGTGGACCTGCCCGAACCCATAATTGGCCTGCTATAAGTCTGCTGCCTCTTAGTCCCCACAGGACGGAAAGAGTATATTAAAAAAATGCAGAACGTGATGTGATATGACGTGTTTGTATTTAACATGACGATTCATCAAGGCTCTGTATAGTGCGACGAGATGCAATTATGAGACGCATGCTATGAGAACTTGCCAGAGAGAGAGAGAGCGCGCAAATGGTTTTGTTTACTTCTTATGGAAACACGACATGGCACTTATGCATGCAGTAGAGATTATTATAGTGTATTATTGTTGCAATGAATAAAATGTTTTTTATTTACAAAATTTTCCTTCAATTTATTAGTGTCCTCCCTTTCATTGTAAAAAAGTGGGTCACTTTAGTACTAGGAATGGCAACGCTACCTCGCTCGTGTATATATCACATGACGTTTAACTCGCATCTCTATCAGATTCTCTTATTCGTGACAATTGGCGGATAAATTCATGATTAAATTAAGATTTAATACATGAAAATTTCATCTAAAACATATTTCTTACGTAATGAGAAGACTAGAGAATATTAAAAAAATTAGGTACGGTTAGCAAATATTCTCAGATAGGTGCTCGCTCTCTGGTGTGTAAAAACAAAACTATTCTATCGTTCGTTTGATTCATTCTTGTATATTATCAGCAGTAAAGATGAATAGCAGTAGAAAAATCAAAGCTTTCTGTTACGTTCCAAATTGCAATTTCTGAGACTTACGGGAGCCTAATATAAATTTTCGTCTATTCCCACACGAAAAACAGTTGATTATTCGGAAATCGGTCGGTTATATTTATGAGCTCCGAATTCTGAAAGAGTGGAGCTTTACATTCTGAAAAATGTCCAGCATTACATGAACTGCTGTCAATTTTAAAACATATTTTAAAGTTTAAAATGACAGTAATTTTGTGTGGGACACAGGATCGAATTTAAACATTTCGAAGCCCTAAGCTGAATTATGCAAGGCCCCTTACCAATCCTTCACAATTTTAGATGTCAATCATAAGAAGAAAAGAATTAAATTAGACTATGTCTCTGATTTAATACGGATATTGGAAGGAAAAAGACGTGAGGTTTCACTAATCTTATGTTTTATAACTGAATTTAATTAAATTTTTAGACCCAATCCATTAAAAATCTATTTTTAAATTGGTTTTATCGATTTTTTTAAAAAAAGATCTTACGTTAATTCTTAGGAAAAAAAGTTAATGAAAAAAGTACACAAAATAAAAAGTAAAGTATATTTTGTTGGTTTGTAGAAAATGTTTATTACAAAATTTGACTTCAATTTTCTTTCTTGTACAAATGTTTAAAACTTAAGGCCCCTTGAAAGTCGAGGAACTAAGCAACAACTTACATAGCTTTTTACTTGTAAATCCGGCTCTGATAGGACAGATGCTCCGCTTTCTTTATGAAGCGAGAGTGTAGCGAAATGACGTCACGAGCAGTATTGGCCAATTAGAAACCAGTTTCAGTGTGTTCGCTGTAAAACACTTCTCGAGCGCTGCATAAAGAAACGCGAGGATGTCAAAGCTTAAGTTTTTTAACACAAGGGACACAAATAGGTATAGAACGATCTCACTCATTTGCTTCGATACCACATAAATCAGGAAATCATGTACTGTATTTCGAAAGAAACAAAAATATCCAGTAACGAGATAGTAACTTTCACGGCAATAAAGGTAAAATCGTGTGTGGCGCCATCTGTTATGAAATTTTATTTAAAAACTCTTTTATTATTAATTATTACAAAATGACAAAACCTTAATTTTCAGAGTAGGATGAGTTTTATATAAAAAAAAAACTTGTAAATGCTAATAACGAGTAAAATCATCATTAAGTCGGACCCTATTTGAGATAAGACACACGACCTCTTTATCTCCCCNTTAAAGTAATAAATGGATGAAATTGTAATTCGACATTGAAACACAAAAAATATTTGAATTGATAATGGAAAAAATATACATCTTGATTAATTAAGGAAGTTATTTTTACTCAAAATATATAGAATAAACGTATTTGTAGTTGTAAATGTAAATATTTGTTTCGTATTGAATGAATAGCATATCCCTCACGTTTCATGAACATAAAACAGTGTCCATTAAAACGGTCCAAGCGGGATTTCGCTAGTGTCTGTTTAATTATTATAACTCTGTACTTATTTTTAAACATTTCTATATACAAGTAATAGCTAATTTTAAATCTCTGTGTAAATTATTTAAAATAAGAGTGAGTAATTTGACATCTGTCTTTTTAAATGTTTGGAAAATGCAGAAATGTGATATTTCATTGTAAATTAAATAGATACGATATGTTATATTAAGTGCTATTCTTTCAATTTAGGTAATTATAAGTACTACTAATTTGAGGTAATTCAACGTTTTCATAATATATTGCCTCGTCATTGATGTGTTAAAAAAATCACATTGTTTTATAATTGACTATATTTTTCTAGGATACGAAGAATGATTGATACTGGAGTGTTTATGAAAATTAAAAAGGACGCTTGGATCTCATCAAAAGTCACTCTAAAAGATCCCACTCAACCACTTTTAGTGGAAGACGTGATGAGTATGTTCATTCTACTTGGAATTGGTTACGCAATTGCAATCATTTCTTTTGCACTGGAATTAGTAATTAAGTACTTTGCAAGATTATTCAAATTTAATTCGAAACGTAGCATTATTTTATTTCAGCAATTCCGAGTTTACAGGTAATGTCACACCCATTGCATTATTTTCGCAAATTCCTATCATATTTGCCTCATTATCATTTTTTTTCAAACTGAAATGTTTTAAATATCAAGATAACCTTTGAGAACTTATAAAAAGTAATTTAACGTATAAGCTACTATAGAGTTTTTAATTAATTAATTATTCTTGTAACTATTTTGGAAACGTGTAGTTCGTCAAATGATAACTTCGTCCCAATCCTTATAACAACAACTAACTCTTACAGTAAGATAAATATTTATATGTGTAGTATGTGTAAGAAAATAGAATTCATGTAGTTATTAGTTATGTGTAGAATTCGTAATTTATGTAATTTAAATTAGCTAAATAAATCTTAATATACTATTATGTATTCATTGAATATTACATAGAACGCTTAGGGTGTTTTAACCGCAGTATAATGCTTATATATCGTATAATATCTGTGTGAAAGTCGTGGATTTGTGATCTCACTTCTGTGACACCAACTGTGAGATCAGGTTCCTTCCTGTTCAAATTATTTAAATTACAGAAAACTTGGGAGTTCAGCAAAATCTCTCTATTCGATACGCAGGAGCTTGACAGTAGTTAGCATAATTGTTGTTCGCGTCCTAACTCGTGAATTCTAGTTGAACTAAATTTCATCTTAGCGGCATAAAATATAAAAGGATTTTATTTGAACATTACACGTGGGACAACGATATACGTGGAAACGAGGAAGTGGTGTTAGGTACTTACGAGGGTACCTTACGGTCTCGGGAATTCAGTTTAGGATGAGACTTTGCAGGTTAGTAGTATACCTAAACGGTGTCCACCCATAAGAATTGTAAAGAGCACCAGCCAGAAGATTCCGAGAAAAAAGGTTTTAAAGTTTTAAGCGCAGCTCATATACTGATCGATTTTACACTATGAAAGCACAGCAAATGCTGAGTCTGTAGCNTCTTTTATTATTAATTATTACAAAATGACAAAACCTTAATTTTCAGAGTAGGATGAGTTTTATATAAAAAAAAAACTTGTAAATGCTAATAACGAGTAAAATCATCATTAAGTCGGACCCTATTTGAGATAAGACACACGACCTCTTTATCTCCCCACCCCGTAGACTTTTAATCATCCAAATTTAACAGCATCAATCCCCCTAATATACAAATCTCCCTGAAAAATTTCAAAACTTTTCGACAAAAAGCACAAGAGTTTTTAAGCTTTATATTGGGTGAAGAAAATAGTGCTATATACACACACTAATATCCATACATACAGGAGAAAAAAAACACATTTTTTTTTATTTCTCGGCGTTTCACGGTCCTCTGAGTACAAAAATGAAAAAAATCTTGGGGGTTATTTTTTGACCGATTGCATTAAAATTTCTTGATAAATCTAGAAACTCCCAATTAGTCGAATTTTTCGAATTTCATATTTATAGTTTTAAGGGTCTGAAGTTCAAGTTCGTCTAAAAGTTTTATGATTTCATCTACAGTAAGCTATATCATAAGAAATTCGATTGTATAATCTGTTATAATTCCGCAGATTAATGGTGTAATGATGTAGACCTGTATAATGTATTTACTTTCAAATTAAATATAAATCAGATCAAATTAAAGAAAGATAAAGTAATTTTAATAAAAAGAGCTTTTATTAATTACGTAATTACGTATACAGTTTACNAACTTTTAATGAAAACTAAAAATTTACGTTGATTTATTTTTAAGTAAAAATTTGTTTTCCTTAAGTACTTAATTTATTATTATAATTATTAAAATAATAAATCAAATACAGCAGATGTTCTTAAAACCAATACAAAAACAAAAAATGATCACACAGACAATTTGTTTTATTTTATAATTTTATTCAGTTTTTTTTTATTTTTGAACTTTAAAATATTTTAATATGATAAATGTTGAACAAATAAATAACAAAATAAATATAAAATAAAAATAACATGAAGTAGAAAGAATTACAATAAATTGTAAATTTATGATAAAAAATTGAAATACAGAAAATTTTATTTTGTCTTTTAAAATTTTTTAACATTTTTTTAACGTTTTAAATTATAAAATATATAAAAACGAATAAATATAAAAGAAACAACGGTAATTATTATAAATAAATAGGAATTTGAATAAATAAAATATAATTAAAATACAACATGAATTTTTTTCGTCTTTTAAAATTTCTTTAACATTTTTTTAACGTTTTAAATTATAAAATATATAAAAACGATTAAATATAAGGGAAATAAAGAAAATTACCATAAATAAATAGGAATTTGAATAAATAAAATGTAATTAAAATACAAAATGAATTTTTTTTTCTTTCTTAAAATTTTTTAAACATTTTTTAACGTTTTCAATTATAAAATATATAAAAACGAAGAACTATAACACAAACAACAAAAAAATATTACACGGAAACTACGAAAATTACAATAAATACAATTGGAATCAATTGAATAAAATGAAATTAATATTAAACACGATTATCTTGGTACATATAAAATTTCTTCTTGCAATTATATTGGATATTATAAAGCATATAACATATAAACAACACGAGAATACAAAATAAATACAATTGGAATCAATTGAATAAAATGAAATTAATATTAAACACGATTATCTTGGTACATATAAAATTTCTTCTTGCAATTATATTCGATATTATAAAGCATATAACATATAAACAACACGAGAATACAAAATAACAACAACGCAAATTTAAAAAAAATGCAAAAAAATTTAAATGAATAAAAAATTGAAATTAAACACGATTCTCTTGTTACTTATAAAAATTTTTTTACAACATTATTGGACATTTTAAAACATAGGATTAAAATAAACAAGGAAGGAATATAAAATAAAAACAATTCAAATGTTAAAAAATACAATTAAATTAAAATGAATAAAAGAAAATCTTTGGTCATGTATGATGTCGATACAGGTAAAACATTCAGCGGTCTGTTTGATTCATATTTAATGTGTCGCATGACTGGGTTGGCATATTCTTTGTACAAATTTGTCTAAAAAGTTTTTGCTTTCATTGTCCAGGGCAAGTCTTATGAGTATACATTTTTTTGTAGGAATCAATCTAAAAGTCATTTTCATTTGTGCTTAAAATGTATACACGATTTTGGAAACTCAATGTATAAAAATACATTGAGTTTCCAAAATCGTGGTTCATATCTCATAACCTTTGCTGATTCATTCTCTGCAATCTCGGCAGGATCTATGGTAACTTTTAGTAGATAATTCAAATATATGTGATTACAATCTGTTTTGAGAACAAGTGTATGAGTGAAAGCCACTTCTAATTTATCCATATCGTCTGTTAACAATATCTTTTCTTTTTTTATCTTGTAAATATTTATACGAAGCTTACTTTGTGATCAAATCTGAACGTTTGATGATAGCTCGAATAAAAAATCTGAAATCTTTGGCAACCTTTGCTCTACCTAAATATAAATGAATTTCTAAAGCAGCTCCTTTCATTATTTTATTTAAGTGTTAATAGAAATCTTGCAATACAGCAAATATAGACTTTTCTGAATAATAAATTTTTAAAGTTTTTCTAAACAGAAACAATACTCATACATATCAATAGTAGATAAAATGATGCATTTTATTTCATTGTGGAGCAATTCATATGCTGGTTGATATGTTGAAATTAATACGTGTGTTGCTATAGAAGCAACCTTTACATTTTCAACTTTCTTCAAATTCGGCCAATCATTTAAAATGAATACAAAAAAATTAATATTAAACATGATTTTCTTCTTACTTATAAAAATCTCTTTTCACAATTTCATTGGATGTTTTGAAACAATAAACAAGAAACAAGAAAGATGCATAAAAAAACAATTAAAATTAAAACAAATGCAAAAAAAACGCAAAGAATAAAAAGAAAATTGAAATTTGAAATTGTTTTTTGTAATTTCAACATTTCTCTTTTAATTTTTTTGAACATTTTGAAATAAAGAACTAAATGCAATAAAATGCAATTATTATTTAAGAAAATTGAAATTTAAAACAATGTTTTTGTTGTTTTTAAAAATTTCTCTTGTNAATTGTGCATCTGTTAGCTAAAGTTCTACTCTAATTAAAAGGATTTTTCATTTGATATACCGATAAAAGTTATGTAACAATTTCATTTTCTAGACATTTTTAGAACTGTTTGGTAATTATTGATATTATATTCAAAATCTCTCAAATAATTTTTACTTAAAACTTTATTTAAATGACAGTCATTAATAACTGTTTTTGTTTGATTGTAAATGTATGTTTACCGATGTTTTATCGAACACTTTAGCAGCGCCTTAGTTTTATTATTGTGTGGATAAAGTATCTCTGTTATAATTCTACTCTTTGAGATACTGTTAAAAAATAATCTAGATTATTTCAATAAAAAAATAATAAAAAATATCAATATTTGAAANAACAAATTTTACTTGTGAATTTTTCCTGTTCAGATTTACGTTTAATTAGTTCTATTTCTATTCAACAATGTTTAAAAAATTTCGACAAAACATCGTAACTAAATAGTTATAAATTGAAAGTAAATTGTGCATCTGTTAGCTAAAGTTCTACTCTAATTAAAAGGATTTTTCATTTGATATACCGATAAAAGTTATGTAACAATTTCATTTTCTAGACATTTTTAGAACTGTTTGGTAATTATTGATATTATATTCAAAATCTCTCAAATAATTTTTACTTAAAACTTTATTTAAATGACAGTCATTAATAACTGTTTTTGTTTGATTGTAAATGTATGTTTACCGATGTTTTATCGAACACTTTAGCAGCGCCTTGATTTTATTATTGTGTGGATAAAGTATCTCTGTTATAATTCTACTCTTTGAGATACTGTTAAAAAATAATCTAGATTATTTCAATAAAAAAATAATAAAAAATATCAATATTTGAAAAATTAAGCACAGTGTTTCTATAAACATGTTTAAGCTTCAACAACATTTGCACTAAGAACTATTGTTCGTTTTCAGAAAAAAACAACTATCGGCATAAATAAAGTTATTACATAATATAATATATTGTTGTGAAGATGATTCACCTACGTGTGACTGTCCAATACGAGTAGGAGCTAACAAAATATTTACTCGTTAAAATAAAATAAATAAAGTTAGTTACGTCTTTAATAGAGGCAGCCAAAACCTTTTGGTAAATACTTTTTCAGAATAAAGATTTCTAAGCATAAAACAAATGGTCAGGATGATTAATTTATATGATAGGATGAGGTCAGCTGAACACNAGAATATAAATCAAGAGCCCAAACGATTGCAGCACACCTATCGGCAAACTTGTTTATTACCTGTACTTTTAAGGGTGAAAACAATAGGCATTCTGAGACCAGATAATCCATTGACTCTGGTTTTACTCTTCTGGTCGGGCGAAAAAGCTGACGTTGCATTTGCGCCACGGTGCCGAAGAAATTCACATTAATGTTCACTCAGCGTCTAGACGTTTGTGAATGGATAAAACCATTAAACACGGGTAAGTTGGTCGTGGGTTCGCGCCTCGCCAGCATGTTAGCCGCAGGAAGCTTTCCGCGTTTTGTTCACGTTAGTAATCTGAAATACATTTATGATATCTTTCTCATTCATTTTAAAATCTTTATACAGTGGTTTGGTTTGAAGAGCTGGGTCAACACGATACACGGCCAATCTGCCAACAGAGAATGTCTCTCGGAAGGAGTTTCTAAGGGAAATTCGTCCGTTTAAGCGTTAGACTCGTGAAGAAAGACCGGAAAAGTCTACGTGGTAATTGGTAAGACGTGAACTCGCAACCAACTACCAGATGGGTTTAGACACAGGCGTACTTTTGAATATGGATATCGCGTTGTGCTCTTCATCCAAATAATCTAGTGCTTGTTGCGATCATAAACATTTTACATACTTGTCTAGAACTTGGCTTAAAGCTGCACCACTCGAATTATTCGACAATACAAGCTTTAATTTTAATCTAAAAAGCAAAAATAACGACCAGTTTTTGTGATCTTGAAATAATTCGATGCAAAATCAAACAAAAGTGTTTATTAGACAACGAAAAGTATTTACAGAGAGAATTTGCATTTTTAAAATTAATATTATTATTCTGGTCGCATTTAATCATTCATCAAGCTATTTTTGTTTAAAGATGAGTAATTTAGAAGTTCTCAAATTTATGCAAGGCCAGAACTGTGGAGAGACATCTTTCCGAAGCATTCTTAAATCGATTAAAATTCCTTTCTTTTTCAGCTGCACTATGCACGCGTTTAATTCAATGTAATTCGAATGAATCCATGTTGTTTGTTTGTCGAAAATTTTTAAAGTCCATTTTCTCGAACTTTCCGAACGCTTCTTAATCATAGAAGTTGAGGATCAGGATCCGTAATCTGGAAACGACAAACAATGCTTAACTGTATTTATTTAAAATTTGTATATTTCTAATAATAATTCCACTTACCATTTCATAATGTGGGTGGCTTTTAATATTTCGGAAACCTTTTCAGAAATAAAGTCAAACGTCGAGGACGCAATTGGAAGTCAAAATTGGTGAGGTCACAATCGAGTTAAAATCAATATTCGAGACGTCACAATCGGGATATAATTAAAATTAAAGTCAAAATCGGGATAACGTCAAAATTGAGGAAGTCATAATTGAGTTAAAGTGCCATAATCGGAATAAAGTCAAAATCGGGATAAAGACAAGTTTGAGGAAGCCACAGTCGGAAAATCCAAATAACTAAAATTTAAAATGTTTTTTTGGTATTTATAAAGATTTCTCTTGAATTTTTTTTGGATATTTTAAAATAAAACTTCTTAAATCTGTGAAAATAAAAATGAAAATAATCAATAAATTTATCTGAAATATTCAATTATTTAATAACTTTTAAATCAGTAAGTTTATTTTTTCCCTAAAAACCATTATTTACAAATCAAACGAAAATTATTCAGTGCATAATTATTAATNAAAGTCAAACTTCGCGAGGACGCAATTGGAAGTCAAAGTTGGTGAAGTCACAATCGAGTTAAAATCAATATTCGAGACGTCACAATCGGGATATAATTAAAATTAAAGTCAAAATCGGGATAACGTCAAAATTGAGGAAGTCGTAATTGAGTTAAACTGCCATAATCGGAATAAAGTCAAAATCGGGATAAAGACAAGTTTGAGGAAGCCACAGTCGGAAAGTTCAAATAAAAATTTAAAATGTTTTTTTCGTATTTATAAAGATTTCTCTTGAATTTTTTTTTTTTTTTGGATATTTTAAAATAAAACTTCTTCTTAAATCTGTGAAAATAAAAATGAAAATAATCAATAAAAAATATTCAATTATTTAATAACTTTTAAATCAGTAAGTTTATTTTTTCCCTAAAAACCATTATTTACAAATCAAACGAAAATTATTCAGTGCATAATTATTAATTTGCTACTGTTGTGTCATTTATTATATTTCAAATATATTATTATTAATTTGATTAGTTTAGAAACTTCGTGTACTCGTATTCACATAAACTTGCTAAATATTTTAATCTCAAGTACCATTTACCCTGTTGCTTTCCCTGTGTTACGAGACTAGTACACTCCCAGAATATATTCTTGCCGGTACTTGGACAAGAATATATATGTATAATCCTAATGCCCTAATAGCCTACTCTAAAAAATCTCAATCTTATAAAGAACATGATGTATCTCCATGTTAATACACGTTTCCTGTTCTCCTGTTACCTGGCCATTACGTGTTCGTGGTATATAGGGGATAGAAATGGTGTTTAATTTAGATTTTCTACTCTCAACTTATAAGTGTTAAGTGTAAAATACAAAAATATTCTGATTAAACACTTACCCGAGACGAACTCGGACCAAATCAAGCAGATGGATACTTGATGCAATGATGGAAGAAAAGAGATCCTTATTCAAACTGAACGTACTCAGTCTCTCCATTTTTCATACTTTTCCATACTTTCTGCGCTGATCTGAATGTGAAAAAACAAATATAATTATTTATTGAAAACTTCTATCTGAATTTGAATTTTATCAAAACATATTGAGAGCGCAATATCGGCTGTGTTTATATTGATTGATTGCAAATATTACATTATATCAAATTGAGTTAAAAAAATGTTATATTTATAAATAATTGCTCGTTATTATTCATTTGATTTGTAGCTTATCTTTTAATTGGATTAGAAATGAAACTAGTTTGGTAAATCTCGATGAAGCGCCAAATACATTAGGAAGTTATGCCATTCTGATAAAAGATACGAAGTTTTTAAGATTAAATCTCTGCGTATATCTTAATATCGTGTATAATTGATGCTGTTTGAGGTACTTCGGCTTACCATCACACTGGATTCAGTAAGAATTGTAAATGCAAACGAATAACCGAGCTAACTCTGAATATGTGAATACTAACTTTGTTAGTATTCACATATACAGAAACTTACCTCTTCACTGGCTTCCATACGGCCTTAAAGAAAGATCCGGCTTTTTTAAATTTCTTTGCATCTCTAATTGCACAACCAATGGTACATCCAATGGTATGTCCAATGTTATATCCTAAGGTGTTCGTATTTTCCATGCCACCTTCGTTTTTCATGAAGCATTCCTTTATTTTGATGTTCGTTGGACGACCAATAATGTCATCATACAATTCATAGTTGTCCCGATCTTCAATTTATCGCTCACTAAAAGTAAAACGAAAAAATTTACAATGCATTTATAGAGAAATTACAATACATTACTTGGGGAACATTTTATTTTTTAATTCCCAAAATTTTTCATGTAATAAACAAATTATAGCTTTAGATGTTATGGCAACGCGACATTTTCGATGACTTCTGATTCACGTCAGAATAACGTCAGAAAGCATCGAGACTTTAATAGTTTCGATGTTTTTTGACGTTATTAAAATTATTACTATTTTGTAGACGTGTAGGGCCTCCTGTAATTCAAATTTAAAATTATGTGCAGAACTCGTTAGTTTATGTAATTTTTATATTTGTGATTTTTCGGTTTAATGCCGATCTCAGATGTAGACAGTGGCGCTCTATCGAACTTTATATATATATAGAGAATGCATATGTCGCTTAACGATGTACTAATTAACATCATAACAGAGGTTTATAGTGTTTAGTGGAGCCGAAGAACATGTAGCCGCCTGTTCCTTTTCTACGTGTATATAAATATAGATAGATATATAAAAATTATCATCATTGTGTTATACATATGGAGTGACCATATATTTGTTACCTAAACAAGGAGAGTTTTGAAGAATGAGAGAAAAATGTGTTTAATAATAACTAAACTTAATTTTAAAAATCTAGTAACGAGTTGCTTAACTTTCTTGGTAACATTTGGTGACTCCGTCCGATATAATATTTTACTTTAAAAACTTTTTACCTTTTAAGTATCATAAAATAATGTAAAAACTTAATTTTGAGAGTAGGGATAAGTTTTATAAAAGATTTCTAAATGCTAGCAAAGAGTAAAATCGTCGTTGGATCAGACCCTACATGAGATAAGACACATGACTCCTTTTATCTTTTCACCCCTCGACTTATCACCAGCAAAATTTAATAGATTCGATCCTTGTAATACACAAACCTCCCTAAAAAATTTCTGATATTTCCAGCAAAAAGCACAAGAGTTATTAAGCTTCAAAGAAGATGAACAAAATCGTGCAATCAAACACAGAGAACGTCCCCGTTCGCTTAGCGGCTCATTCCGTACTATATTATAACACTGTATAACTGTATTATACTTTTGTCCACCTTGAACGTTTTCTTGTACTAAGATTTGTTATAGTAAGAAAAAAAAACACAATTTTGAATTAAAATATATTTACTGTTTATACTGTTCTGTACAAAAAAAATTTTATTTGCCACTACAATCGAGCATTTCGGGTCAACGTTCCTCCTAAGCAGACAGATATTTTTTTACGTTTATAGTGTATACCTATATGTATGTTTCAACATTTTCTGAATAGACGTTTGAAATGCAATTTTTTAAATTTTCCCAGAAAAAGTTTTTTTAAATATTTTCCTATTTATTACAACACAGTTTCATTTAGTTAAACATCACTAATTCATTAAACGATTTATCATTTCTTCATCTCACGTAATAACTATCCAGTTCACACCATTTCACTCTGCAGCTGGATGGGCTTATTAAAATATAAACATAAAAAGGTAACGTCTGCTGAGAAGAAACGTCGGCCCGAAATGCTCGATCGTCGTATGATAGCATATAAGATTACGTTACAGTAAATATATTTTAATTGGGTTATTTTGTGTTTCTTTTTACTTATTATAACAAGTCTAAAGTGGAGATCCACTTTGGACTTGTTATAATCGCACAAGAATATCTTGAGTGGATAACAGTATAATATAAGTAATTAAGGACAAGAAGCACGTATCAATATGATATAACCGTATTACATATAAACAGTGATATAACTTACCTGTTAATGCGATCGCACGTAATATCGTAAAATGGCCGGATCTTATCCATTGTTTTTTTATATGCAGAATTGATGTGATCTTTTAAGATGGATTTTCCAAATTTAATTTTTGCGAGTTCATCCTGCTCCAACAGGCATTTTTCCTTGCCGCGATATTTAAAATAATCCAAATTTTTTGGACTTACAAAACCCGCATGTCCATCTGATCTTGCCCTAAAAATGGAAAGAAAAAATTCATATAACACAATAAATGCTAAATACAGAAAACTTTATTTTAATTTTAAAATCGAATATATAAAATTTTGCTAATGAGTACTTATGTAANTTAATTAATATTTGTTATAAATTAAATAAAATTAATTTAATTTAATTAATATTGTGGTTTTTAATTAACTTATTAAAAATAACTTCATAAAAATAGTAACATTTCTAACTTTTACACTGTTCATTTATGATTTATAACTTGATAACTGAATTATGTTAAATTTGAACGAAATTGCTTGAACACTTTCTATTCATATATGTTTATTTTGATACAGAAAAATTTGCGTTTATTATAATACAGAAGCATTTGTCTATTTTTTATAAGCAACTTATGTGATTCAATTATACATAATAGTCTGACAATTTAAACTTTTCTTTTATATGGAAACTAGCTGTTACCCGCGGCTTCGCACGCGCAGATTTTGCAAGCAATCCCTATTTACATTCAATATTTCAACAACCATATTAATTGTTATATAGCACCTACCGCTGAGAATGATGAGAATTGCTGAGAATAAAACGAACTGTTTTTAATTTGATAAATTTTCTGGAACGTTTACAATCATTCTATAATCGAAGCAATATGCAAAAAGAAATTCGAATTTATAACGGTTCGAACATTTAGTTAAAAGATCGAAATATATAAAATATTTATAACAATGTCTGAAATGTTATCAATTTAATACACCCAAGTACACATTGATGACGAAAACGTAATTAAAAACAAAAAAAAATTGCATCTAAAATAGTACAGTAGGAGTCTCTCTTCAGGTTAAACCTGAATGCTCTCCCTTCTCCCCCGCGGAAGAATTTCGAAAAAGCCCTTTTTATTGTGTGTTTTCATGACGTACTGTAACTGTGTACTAAATTTTACCTTTAAGTTCTGGAACTATCTAGAAAAAACTGGAACATTCTCATTGAAGCGTCACACAATTTCGAAGTCAACCACTTTCAACCCCTATATCTCTGACACCCTTATAGCTATCGACATGCAACCACCATAGAGCACGATGGTGGTTGCATCTCGATACGATGGGAGACTTGGGGCTACTACTACATACAAACACCATTCATGTGCAATGTGTAGTTTTGGAAGCAGAGTGAAGTATAGGCACAAACACGTCCATTTATATATATATAGATAAAAAACATAGCAACAAAAATTCAATAGCTTCAAAGTTGCATATGCTTCATATCTTGATACCATTTATAATGTAGTTTATTTGTTATTACTTACCTGTATATTTATTCATGCAGAAATGAATAATATCAAATATTAAATTTATAACACAGGTTATAGTGATCTGATGCACTTTGATGTAGATTTTACTTTAACTACAAAAACACTCGTTAAAATGTGATTAAATTTGAGATATATTTTTTCAGATATTCGATACACTTTCTCGATATATTTCATGCTTATTTGTTAGTTTCATAAAATAATTTACATACTCATTGCTTGTTTTTGTTTAAAAATAATCGTGATAAAACTGAAGTGAATGGTTTAGGTCATCAAGCGACTGCTTAAAAATTTAATTTTTTCGTTGATTCGTATAGAAAAACAAGAAAAAAATTTCATAATTTTTTATTCGATTTTAATGCTATAATTGATAATGAATTTTCTGTGAGAAATTCGAGTTTACCTGATAAACAAAGTAATTCGGATTAAGCTTGGTATAAAATAAAAAATGTAAAAATATAATGACATGTTGGCACTTTTTTTAAAGACTACATCGTCACAGAGAAAAACAATAGTGAAAGAATCTACTCTTAATCAAATCATTGTTGTATGTGAAATATGGCAAATTTTATAAAATGGAAATGTATCGTCTGATTACAAATTGTAAATTCGTCTCTGTAATCCGAAAACACAATTTGGTAGACGTATCTTACAGCAATATCTGGTTAGCAAATTATCTTTTATTTTTCATTGGACTACAAATATATTTCGGGTTGGTACAATATATTCCAACCCCTCTTCAGTGCTATTACAAATGAAAACAAGAAATATTAAAACATAACTATGTAGTCCAATGACAAATAAAAGATAATTTGCTAACCAGATATTGCTGTAAGATACGTCTACCAAATTGTGTTTTCGGATTACAGAGACGAATTTACAATTTGTAATATAATATACAGCAAGCCGTTTATATAATTATATCGTCTGATGTTTATTACTTAAGAAAACATTAAAATGTTAATAGGAAATTTGGTTAAAAACGTATTTTTTCAAATAGTAAAAAAAGTCTTTTAGTAAATCAATTCTTGATGGGCTTTATCAACTTCTGTTGGATTCCAAATTGTCTATGGCAAGTTATTTCATTGATGAAATAATAGAAAAAAAAGTTTAATGGTAAAACAAATGGCTATAGTTCATTTCGAATTACTGATAAAAAAAAATATGTTAATGCTGAATTCATAAAACAAATTACTATATCCGTATTATATCAAAGATATAATTGAGGTACGGATGAAATTTTATGGTACGTTTAACACTTTTTAAATTTCTCCCCTATCTTTAAATCCTAAATATAGTTTTATTTTTATTTTATTTCTTTACATAAAAATATCGGAGTTGGAAGATACTACATGAATAATAAATGAATGTTATACGAGAAAATAAATTTTGTAATTTATAACGTTAAATAGAACTCAAAATAAACAGTATTTGTTAAAATATTACGTATTCAGCATAGTATAGCAGGAGTTGTAGGTTCGAGTCTCGCTCCTGGCCGATTTTTTCGCCCAGCGGTTCTAAATTAAAATATTAAGCTCGAGACTGACTCCAGCGGTTGTCATAGCGTTACGAACAAACAGATTTTTATCCCTTCTAGGAAAAATAAACATTTTTTTTTTAATTTTCAGATGTTTTTAAGTCGAAATTTTTTCAAAAATTTCGNAAACTCTAAAGTTAATATATTTTAAATATTTATTATTTTCAATTTTAATTTTACAACTCTCTTCACATTTAAAGAAATAATTATAGCTTTAAAGAGAATCGTGTTTATCACGATGCATTAAATTTTTAACTTAACCCTGTAAATGTATCTTCTCCTTTAATGTCCAAAGTATTGCAGTGAAGCTACCAAACGAAAGACTTATTATTATCCGACTATCTATTGAGAAATAAAATGTTAATAGCTGTACTAAACAGAGAGCAATCAACCTTAACATAACCGGATTACTTAGAAAATATAATATTTTCAATATTTCTAGGTCATTTAAATACTTTCGCCTTTCTCGACTCACAAATCTTGAAAGAGATTACATAGCACACTGTACAATATTCGCTTTCATATTGTTAATATTAATATTAACTTAGCATTTAGTATATAAAATAGCAAAATTTTCTGTCAGTGACAGATATTAAATTTTCCACGTGAATAGAATCGAGTGATGTAAGTGGAAAGGAAAAAAAATTAATAAAAAGTAAGGAAAAAAATAAATTTATGACAAAAGTCAAAAAATTTATATATTACGTGTAGTGAATCGAAAAGTCTACAAAAAATCTTTCTATTTAATGTTTAAGAAAATTTCTTAAACATTAAGGAAAGGAAAAAAAATTAATAATGAGTAAGGAAAAAAATAAATTTATGACAAAAGTCAAAAAATTTATATATTACGTGTAGTGAATCGAAAAGTCTACAGATGACAAATAAGTCTATTAAATCAGGTTCATATAGTTTAAAACGTATTCTGTTTCTTTTTCTAAGTAACAGTAAATGTAAAAAGCCCTAACATGTATTTACTTAGCACAAGACCTTAAATTCTAAGTTGTTGAATTCACATGCAAATACAACCCTTTCTTTTCGACACCAAAATGTTTGTAGAATACAGCAAAACGCAAAAATGTTTGCATAAAAGCTACATTCAGATATATCGAAGAGTCAAATCTTTAAATCAATTTAAAGTAATTATCATTTGCATCGAGCAATTTCATTTTAAAGCCGTTAATTTTTCGAATAAATCTCTTATTTGCATAAATAACAATAAAATGTGAAAAATATCTTACTTTAAACGTTCAGGCAACGGTTGATAGTTGAAAGAATTAGAAAACATTTTTCAATTACTTCGAATGCGCACTCTTGATAATGAAATAGCCAAACAATGAAAGATCAATTGTTGAGTTTTTTTGTTACGCGTTAATTGAATAAAAGAGAAATTTTAATGATTAATTTGTAATTTTATTTTCTATTTTTAATTTTTGAATTAGTTCCAGTGTAATAATGAATAAACGGTAATGGTCATGGCAGTAAAGGTCTTGGCCCATCTCTCTGGAGAAGTTAGAATCGAATCCAGGCGAGCAATTTTCCAAGAATTTTTCATGAAAGATCTATCTTAGATACATTTAGCACAGAACCCTCACCATTGTAGGTTGGACCATATCTACCATTATGGGCATGGTTCAATTCTCAATGAACAGGATTGATAACTTTTTCGGGTTGCCTACCTCTCTCTGAGTGGAAAAAAAGCACTGAACATTAGTAGTTTTTCGGCAGTTTGCGCCTTGCCAACAGACTGACAACATAAAAATTTTCGAGTTTTCTTCACGTTTGTAAACACCTAAATAAAAGTCAGTTTCCCACTGAAACTTCTTCCGGAGGCACTCCTCTTCACATGTCATCTTGCCATATACAACTAACGTAATCTTTTTAAATATATTCACATGGAAAAAAAGTAATATTATTAATGACTATATCTATATCTGACCGATATCTGTGCAATAGAATTGCAGTATGCAGTGTTCCTGTTGATGGCAGTTTAATAAATTATTGTACAGTACGCACGAAGGGATTTTTCGAAATTTTCTGTGCAAGGTAAAGAGAGCATTAAGGCTTAACCTGAAGAGCAGCTTCTACTGTAGTACTTCAGACGGAATTTTTTGTTTTTAACTACACTTATTCTTCATTATGTAGTTTGGTGTATTAAGTTGATAAAATTTTAAACATTGTCATAAATATTTTTATATATTTCGATATTTTAACCAAATGTTCGAACCGTTTAAAATTTGAATTTGTTATCGCATATTGGTTCGATTATAGAATGATTGTAAACGTTGTAGAAAATTGGTCAAATTGAAATTGTTCGTTTGATTTTCAGCGATAGGTGTTATATAACAATTACTATGGTTTTTGAAATACTGAATATAAATGAGGTTTGCTTGGAAAATCCCCGCAGGCGAAATCGCAAGTAACAGCTAGTTCTGTTTATAAAGAACAATGCTATATATGCCAGCACGTCAATATCGGCTGACGTTTCGCTTCATAATTATATGCGTTTATACGGTTCTTACTTATTTCGCTTCTTATCTAGAAAATGCTACGAAATAGAACACAGTGACTTGCTTCATTTATAATTTGTTAGCAATGACATTACTTATTTACGTAAACTGCTTTCTGAACTAATGTGTAACGTATTCGTTACATTATTCTGTACATACAACATCTTTTTACGGTATAATACTCCGTTAAAAATTTGTATTATATCTTTTTATTCATTATAGTATTAAACCGTTTATATAGAAAACCTACAATATCAATGGACATTAAATCAAAGTAATATTACGGAAATCAAAATAATAATAGTTTGTCATAGATTTATTGAAAAGTTTTCTTTAGTTTCAGAAATTTGTTGTTTTTATCATGAAGAGTGTGGTGGTTTTCGTAAACGGTTTTCTTTTATTCTGGTTCGTATTTCGCGAATTCTAAAACTTAATCTTCAGTGAAGAAATCTATGTGCTGATTCATGAAATTTTTGCATGAACAATTGTAAACAAAATATTGTTGAAATGCATATTTTCTATTTTGAAATCTTTTCACTAAATGCATCAACAGAGTGTAAACTGTTGCAGTATTATTGTTGACAGTTACACCAATCAAGTCACAACTATTCCGTAGAATCTCACATTATTACTAGTATATGAGTTTACACAAATAGTGACACGTTATAAGCACGCTCAAAATATTTACAATCAACAAAAGAAAATTTTTCTGTAAAGAAAACTATCTATAGGAAACAATTTCTTTAATGGAGTTAGACACGTGAACATAACTGGGAAAACTCGAAGTGGTCATTCTATTAGTGACGTTCGAAACCGTGACTAACTATAAGTGTTCAACATTATTAACCATTCGACTACTGTTGGATCTTATAAAAAAAAAAAAAAGTCAAATAGGCTTCACACTAAAGTAGAATTCAGTCTGTATAACAATTTAAAAAGTAGGCCTTTGGCTCTTCTTCGGGAAATGTATGGTATATATAGATATGTTAAATATTAGACAAAAGAAAATTAGATCATCTGTTGTCGAGTGAGTAAAACTTTTGAGCATTTCTCATAGATTTGCAGCTAAACAACGGGCTGACCATGTAAAATTTTTCGAAATTTCTTCATATTTCTGACACTTACGAAGCAAATATTCATCGTGACATTGTCACAATGCCTGGTAGCGATTTTAATTATATTTATTAAAATTATATAATTAAAAATATATGCTGTCCATCTCAAAATTGTTTTGTCTTGCCTCCGTCTATCATACTTTTCTACGAGCAGTAGAGTCGTGCCGATAATCTGTTTAACTTGTTTTAGCAAAAATGCTTGAATTGTACTTTGTACAAAAAGCTGTAAATTCTTGTGTTATTAAGTACGATGGTTCTTTTGAATGTATCTACATCTATTTTTTTAATCAAAATCCAGTAATTGAAAACCGCCAATCTAATATATTTTAAATTGTGGAGATCCTACTTTATTTCTAATACAATTTCAATATTAAATCTTATTTAAAATAATTTTATTAAAGTGTATTTAACAATTTGTTTACTTTGTTTAAATAAATTATATTTTAAACTTACTAGTCAAGAAGAAGTTCAGAAAAGTTTTTTGGAAATTTTTCCAATTAGGAGTTACAGGATCTCTGTAGTAAATATGCTTATGCTCAGAGCAAATTTAATAATTTCTGTATGCCACATATTTACAGAAACAAGTACATAAGAAATAACTTTTTTAAATAAAAAATATTTTATTATAATGATAATCTTTACGTGGATGAATTCGTATTCAGTTTGCAAATCATACTTTAATTCAATTTTACTTTTTGCAACTTTAATATATAACAGAGGGAATGTATGGAAAATGGTTTAAAATGACTCACGAAGTTTTTCTGCATTTTTATAATCAAAGCACCTTGAAACATCGAGAAATGGAATAAAATTTAGAAGTAATTTTTGTATGTATAAATGTAAGTGCGTTTTGTAAAGAATGTAAGGAAGGAGCACAATTTTGTTTACTCTATTTAAAACTTAATAAGTTCGTGTTTTTTGTTGAAAATTTTTGAATTTTAGCAACCAGGTTTGATTATTAGTGGAATTGATCTGATAAATTTTCGTGATTAAAAGTCAAGGAGTGGAAAAATAAAGACAGTTGTGTATATCTCCATTAGGGTCAGAAATAATAAAGATTTTACTTGATATTATAATCTATGAACTTTTATAAAACCTATTCCTACTCTCAAAATTAAGGTACTTGCTATTTTCTAATTATTAAAAATTTGAATAAAATAAATACGATAAGAGATAGCGTCACTAAATATGTCAAAGAAAGTAACATGTTTTTTAAAATTAATGAATGTCAGGCTCATAATGCATTACTGCGTAAAATTTTCATTAAACTTTTTTATTTACACAACCAAAACACACTTTTACAGTTTTTAAAATGATTTTTCATATTATAATGTAGAAAAAATTATTACTAATTTTTTAATGCTTTACTTGTTAATTATTTTTGGTAAATTTATATTAGGTAATGCAATGTGCAAAAATAAAAGTGAAGTAAGAATTGTTGCTGCTAAGGTGCGTATTGTTATTAAATCCATAGTAATTTAAATGTATTCGTTAATTTTTATGTTCATGTTATAGTTACCAATTTATGTTGTAACAGATAAAGAGGACAATGAAGTTATCAATGGAGTTGATAAATTAATGTTTGAAAAATTAAAATGCGTTCGGTGAGAGAATCTAACTCTTGACAATTTTGTTTTTTTCTTAAATTAAATTACTAAATAAAACTAATTGTAATTATTTTAAGATATGAAATACTTCAACCTGTAGAAAAAGTCTTTGGGATAGAACTCGAGAATGGATCCTGGAATTGGTTACTTGGAAAAATACAACCACAAGTAAGATTATATAACGAAAATAATAATTATCAAACATAATAAAATTAATATTTTTTATTGAAGGAAGCTGAATTCAGTTTAAATTCCTTATACGTTACCCACGAAAGTTACCAGGTAATGGATTTTACACTATCTTTTGACTCAGATGAAGTTATTTTCATAGTAGCTGCTCCTAAAAAAGCTTCTAAATTAACCATAATATTTATACCTTTCACAAGTACGGTACGTATATGAACATTTAAATCTTATATAAAATATATTTTTATTATTTTATAATGATTACTTTGAAATTCGATAGCATTTTAATTTCACTTTTTGTCTTCCGGAACGTGAAAATATTAGTAAATTTATATGTTATTTGTTCATATACATGAAATCCAATGTAAATTTATTTTCAGGTTTTGTTGTTTGTTTTTGTAAATATATTTCTAATCGCGATATCACTGCATTTCCTATATTCAATGAGACACAATTATATCAAAAGAAACGAAAAACTATGGTCCATCAAAGAAATATTCTGGTTTCTTTTTGAAACGTTGATGTCCTAAGGTAATCACTATCAAAAAGCAACATAAATGCTATTGTATATTCCACAGAGTGAAAACAAAAGAAATAGTTTTAATAATTTTACTTTTTGTTGGTAAATAGTATTTTTTCTTGAGAAATTTAGGCATTGTAAATATTACAACTTTCAGAGGGCACATTAAATTTTTTTATTCTTTTATATAAGTAATAATGTAATTATAAAGATGCTTTCATAAAATCGTCCTGATACAAAACTTATAATTATACAAGTATTTACACGAACCTTGCCAGCATCAAACTGCATAGTAGTTCTACAGAAAGTTTCAGTAAACTTTACAGTTATTAATTTAAAACCACATCAGGAGTATGAAAACAAATACCGAATTCAGAAACCAATAGGCAACGTATCGTAAACTACTTGTTTATGTGGGAAGAGCCTACTTATACATGAAAGTAATTCATCTTCGATATGGATCTTCAGTAATAGTGATTACTTATATATGTTTATGATGCGACCTACTCTGTAACCTCCTGTTGTAAGCATCGCTTCGGCGAAAATTGCAATGAGTAATTCGTGAGGACTGACATTACTGCATCTTTGCAGACAGACACAGAAACAGTTTCTTGCGTGTGCGGTAGCGTACGTAGCATAGATTCGAAGTGTGGACAAAAGGAGGATTCCAGAGGAATTGCTCACCACCAGGTTATTCATTTATGAAACATATTTATTCAGGATGGTATTTTCAGAGTTACTTTTTCGATAACTATTCATAACGAGTTCAAAGGAACCTTAGCAGTCGAGAGAGAGAGTTTACAAGTTATTCGCGCGACGACAAATACCTGTAGTCCAAGTAGGTCTTTGATAAGGTTCTTCGTTACGGTTACCTTTTGGAGTTAGTTCAGGTTAAATTCAGGTGGTTGAGATGTAGATCCAAAATAAGTTTCGATGGTAATCCAGGTAAAGTTCAGGTGCTAATTCAGATTTAGGGTTAAGGAACGGTGGTGGTGGGACGCCCACACACACACACACACACACACATAAGAGAAGGTTCACGACCGATGGCGGGAAAAAGCACAAACGCCATCGTCCCCTCTTTTTATAGGGGGTCTCACCTGGATTTTTTCAATTACTTCATTCGGAGTTTTTGTATTTAAGATCCAATCAACGAAATTCACCCGTTGAGTCAAAGTTACATATATCATGTGTCACTCCAAACAAGGAAATAAGTCCATGGGAAACAGTTTATCGCGGGTGTCGCGTCAGGCCGATTCTTGTCTCGTATCATAATTAATTAATTAATTTTCGTAAGTATCACCTGACCGTCTTGTTCGTACGCCAGGTTCCCGTCGTTTCTCCAACCAAGAAAAGTTCACTAAGTTTGGCTTTAGATTTTATTCACGCAAAAACCAACAAATCGACTATTTACAATAATTCGATAGGAAACAGCATTCCGCTATGTTCTCGCACCTTTTTTGTAACTTAACACCAGCGTCTTGTGTTGCCAACTCTACAATAATAATATTAAACATTAAATGTTAACAATTAAAAACCATAAAAACGCTCGTCATCTAGCGGATGAACTGGTTACGGGATTATTCAATGATTATTTGAAAGGAACAATTATCTTAGTTTGAACAACAAGAACTTTTAATAATGGTCTTCTTAAATTCTTCCTGCTAACACATTCGGCAGTTACAATTTATCATATAGAAAATATTATTATTTGCACAGTTTAACAGAATTTTTTACAATGTAATCTTAGAAATTAGTGTATAGTAATGATGCAAACTGTATGCATGATATAGGACTATTTCATTTTGGAATAACTCTGTACGCTTAATTTGTATGTATGCCACATTCACTTATATTAAATTTTATTAACTGATAATTCCAGTCAAGTTATAAAATAAATTTGTTTTGAGTATTTTGAGTGTGAAATTCCTTTATCTTGGTTAAAGATTTTGGGTTTGGTCGAACAGATAATTGAAAGAAAAAAGTTTTCAAGTATTGTCCAAAATGTAGAGGGAGTGAAAAGAAATATTTTTATAACTTGTAGTTCAGTGAATTTTGGCATTAATAAACAACTTCCATGCAGTGTTGCCGTTCCTAGTACATTTGTACTTTTCTGGTACATTTTGCCCTTTCCAGTAAATTGAAAGTACATTTAGATTTTTAGTACATTTTCAGTACATTATAATATTTCAAGTACCATTTACGGTACAAAATAATATTTCACGCCTTAACGAAAAAATGAAAAAAATTAGTTTAATAAAGTCTCACTAGTGTCACTGCTTGCTAATTTAAATTATCCAATCACAACATACAAATGGTGTGTGTCCGTCGACGTCAGCAACATAGATAGTTGCACGTGTAAACGGTCTTGACTCA
>NW_019385528.1:166080-167980 GCF_000671375.1 Centruroides sculpturatus | reverse complement strand
AATGGCAAGTCGAATGGTGCACACTCGGTAAGTAATCCTACAATTTTTTGTTTATAGCGTAGTTTATACGGATTATTTCCAAAAAATATATACGTATTTTGGAAATGTTGAGTCGGATTAGTCTAGAATCGATTAATACTATGGAAGAAAACCTTTCAATCAGCCGTAGTCCGTAAACTTCACACGTGTCGGGCTGTGATTGGAACGACTCGTAAGAAATCGGACTCCTAAAAAATGGAACGTATCTATGATCTTATAGGGGGGTCGACTGTAAAGTCCAATTTTTAGGGGATTTGTATTTCCGCCTATTTAATATAACTATGCTATAAATACGATTTTAGTTGCATCGAAAATGAAAGTTTAGTTTAAGATAAAACAATTATGATATTCATATATATATACATATAAGTATTGTTAATTAAGATTCTACTAGGAACAGTCAGGAAACCTCCGGCATGTTTCCTGTCTGATACTACTATTTATCCGGAAATCTTTATCAGGATATATGTTTCAGGTCCAAAGCAAATTTACAGTGTGTTTGTTTTGAAAGAATAGTGAAATGCAACACATGGGAAATCTATCAGGGGTTTAGAAATGATTTTTCTGTGGTAAATTGAGCTCTTATTACGTATTGGAAACGTAATGAAACCCAAAGAAACTTCACATTGCCAATCATTGCTAAAGCCCAACTGTCGACTCGCCAGTAGTAGGCTATTACATAAGTAAGCAGGGGGTAATAAAATTTTTAATCTAAATTAAGATTTTACAAAACTTATTCATAAGAAAATCGTTAATGTTTTTGTATGTTGTTGTTTAAAATGTGGCTTATAAAACTTTTCACACGCAAAATTAATTATTACATATTTTAAACAGTATTTTTTGTTAAAAAAGTTATACAATTCATTGTATTACTTCTGCACTATTTACATTATTATTTTTAATTAGAAAATCATTGCATGTTTATTTACGACGACCTGGTATATTTAACGCATTATCCGAATTCTATTTATTCTATGTTTCATTGCTTGATAATATATTAAATACTTATTTTTGTATTCACTATTAGTTTGGGCTAGCGATTTGCAAAAGTGCTATGTAAAATTTAATTAATCTACACGAAAGTCAATATACAGGTAAAAGAAAAAAAACTTGCTATTTTCCTTAAGTAAAAATATATGAGTTTTTAAGCTTGAAATTATTTTTTAAAAATAAACTAATTTGTTCACTTTTTGAAAAAAAGAAGATATAGATACTTTCTATTGTGCATTTGTATATTTTTATTATCTCAATAGAAAATTCCGAAAAAAACAGGTAAAGTAGACCCCCCTATAATTACATTCCCTATAATTACGATTCCTATAAAACTGCGAAAAAATTGCGACGGTATCCGTAAAAATCCGTAAAAAACTCCTATTATTACGTAAAACGTCATCGGGCAGCCGAACTACTTTCCCGCCGTTTGTAGCGCCATGCTACGGAGAGATTACTATCGTCTGTACAGTATTATATATAAATTAGATACTGTATATATAATTATATATTAACTTATTGTAACTTTATTATAATTAAATATATAATTTCCGCCGGCTAGCGTGGCGCCGCGCTACGGAGATTTTTACGCTAACTATCGTCTGTAGAGTATGAAAATTAGGTACCGTAAGTCTAATACAGTACTGTAATTTTATACATTTCTTGTGAAAGAAACATTTCTTATTCAACGGCGATTAAAATTATTTATATTAATGATGTCTCCGAAGTTCTACGAAGTTTTCACAGAAAAATAAGTTGTTAGAAATCGGCCGCTCTTTGCTGAGCTGTTCCGCGACGAAAACAATGTTGAGCAATGGCAATGTCGAATGGTGACACTCGGTAAGTAATCCTACAATTTTTTGTTTATAGC
>NW_019385528.1:58581-162124 GCF_000671375.1 Centruroides sculpturatus | reverse complement strand
CATTACATATAATAGATCTCAAGCTGTAGAATATCTAATCCCTGTACTTGCAGATAATGTCATATTTATAATTTCTTCACCAAAACAAGCTTCCAAACTTATTACAATATTCAAACCATACTCAATTACTGTAAGTATAATTTTTATAATAACTGATATTGAAAATGTAGATCACTAAATAAAATATACAATATGTGATAAATGTGTGAGTAGATATAACACCTTATTTGATAGAAATATACTGAGTTATCGTAATTAGATTTCTATATTCAACGGTAACTAGAAGATGATAATTAGCGTTTTAAATGCAACTAAATTTGTTTTCTTTTCAAGATATGTATAAGTCATTTTCGTAAATCAAACGGCACTAAAACATAACACTATAGAGCTTTTGGCACTGGAAGCAACAAATGCCTTTTTACACAAAATACTCAAGCTAGGTAGATAACACAGATACAAGAGTTGTTCCTTCTACTCAGTAAGATTCTTATCCCGAATACATGAACAGTGTGTTCTACAGCTGACTGTAATAACCTGTGAAGAGAGGCAATGCGATACTATCTTTCAAGCTTGCATTAATTGCTGCGTGTTTTCGGCAAACCAACGTTTAAAATGAAGATTTTAAACGTTGGTTTGTCGAAGAAGAAAACACATTACAGAAGACTGGACTCGTCTTCCGTTGTTGCAGTGCCAAAATTGCCATAGTAATAGTCTTTGGTATTGAACTTTTTAAGGAATAACCACTCAAAATTTCAAAAGTTGCATTTAAATTGTTAAGTAGCAATATTTAAACAGTGTACAGTATGGATAAATAACATTAATTTCTGCATGCAGAAAAATAATTTACACACCAATGCTAATTTAATTCGAATACTATAAAGTCTGTTGAAATTATAAATACTTTAAACAAAAATTAACATAATTTTTATTTTTCAGACTTAAGTAAGTATCTTGTATACTGAACGATTAAAAAGTATTAATAATGATATTAGCAGCTTTAAAATTAATATAATATTGTATAACAAATTATATTAGTAGGCTTAATATAAATTAAGTTTTTACATAATTTATTTTTAAAAATATCTAGTTCGGAATTTTTGTTTGTTTTTTCATTTCATTCTGTGTAAAAGCTACAGAATTTTTAATAAACAATATTATTTTAATTGCAGGTGTGGATTTGTATTTTTTCATCGATTTTCGTCATAGGGTTTATAATATATTTTCAAGAAGACAGAAAAATATGGACTATAGAAAAAATACTTTGGATTTTGTTTCAGACTTTGACGTCACAAGGTAAATGCTTTAATACAAAACGCAAACAGTTTTCGATTTGGACGTAACGAGTTACTCAGAATCTATACGAAAGAAAAATGTCAGAAAATTAGAAAAGAAAATTCTCAGTATATCAGTTATAATTTTTTTAGTTAATTTGAAAAATTTTTCTTTAACAGTTTATATGCGATGACATAAAATACGTTATTTGATACGTCGATACTATAGATTAAGCAGATAACAGGCACGTAACATTAATATTTTAAATATTGTAACGTTATGAAACCAAAGGCAAAACTGTTAGAAAGTGATACCGCATGTTTTATAAAATTTTCTTTTTCGTCGGCTGAAAACATATAAAAGTTATCGCGTAAACGTATCATCAGCTAATTCGAAATATGATAAAATTATGTTCGAAAATCGAGGCCTATGCTGCATATTCAAATCACATCACATAAGCTCACCAGTTGCTTTGAGGATAAAACCATTGAACACTAGTTGTGGGGTTCTCACCTGACAAAAGTAAACTTGGTTCAATTGCCATATCTACCGCTGTAGTCGGGACCAGTTTTATATAGACAAACTTTACAAGAGACATGTCTCTTTGTAGATAGCACATCTATTTGTTACTTTCTACCATTACAGAAGTATATTAATTGCATTTAATTTACATTGAATTAAGTCCCATGAAATATTCTATATTTCTTTCACCATTAAACAATAATGTGAAATATTTTATTTACCAATCACTGAGTATTTATGATACTTATATTTATTATTTCGGAACATTAATTCTTCAATAAATATAAATAGAATAGCAAGTATTATGTTTTAATGAAGTTTTTCAACTTTTATTACATTTAGGAGCAAACATAAATAGTTTCAATAAACCTACTACGAAGATTCTCATAGCTATTTGGATCCTGTCTATAACAATTTTAGTATCCGCATATTCGGGAGTTTTATTCTCTTTTTTGACGTATCCCATATATGAGACAGTTCCAAGAAATTTTGAAGAAATGTCAATTGCTATACAGAATGGTGAATATTCCTGTGGAACGTTGCTGGATTCAGCTCTGGAAGACATATTTATGGTGAACTTATATTTAAGCTTTTTACTTAAACCAATAACGTAAATATAAATTAAATTAATTGTAAGAACGTTTTTTATAAATAAAGCAAAGCTGTTATAAATTCGGAGAGACCTTAAGGAAACATAATATTTTTATTAACGCTTACTAATCACAAGATATTATTTAATATAGATTAAATAGGAGCAAATTTTCCGTAGAATCTCTTCCGGAGGGACATTCCACCTTTACAGATAGTCCACCTGTTAGCATTTAGTTAAAACTTAACCAAACAGCAATTACTAAAATTTGTGGTTACACTAAAACTCCATTCATAGTGTGTTACTAACATAATATTTGCATTATTGCGAAACTTTTACATACTTTTTAACGTTCTACGTTGATGTTCTGTAAATTTTTTTTATTATAAACTAATATGCGTTATACACCACTTTTACATATTCATACACATATACACATTCACTTTTTTAATCTTATAAGTTATATTAAAATGTTATACGTTAATTGAGAAAAACATCTTTACCTACATTTTACGTTCCAGGATGGAAAGACGAGAGTTATTAAAATATTAGGAGATTACATTAAGAAACATCCCGAGATCAGTTTCGATTCTCTAGATAAAGCGATGCAACGTGTATTAAGTGAAAAATACGCCTTTCTTGGTCCATCAGTTCCAATAGATTTTATAAGAAAACAAATTGGGGAAGACAAATTTTTGATTTCTAATGATTTTCTATCAACTCATTACTTCGGAACACCCGTGAGACGGGGATTTGAATTCAAAAATAAATTTAACGAAATGTAAGTACAATAATATTAGATTTCCTTTGTAAACGATGAAAATGAGAAATAAAATACGGTATTGTTTTAAAATTACTTTGGAACCATACTTTGGTATAGCTATTGTTTTACTTTCAAGTGAAAATTTCTAATATTTCATTACATGAAAGTTATTAAAGTAATAAATGGATGAAATTGTAATTCGACATTGAAACACAAAAAATATTTGAATTGATAATGGAAAAAATATACATCTTGATTAATTAAGGAAGTTATTTTTACTCAAAATATATAGAATAAATGTATTTGTAGTTGTAAATGTAAATATTTGTTTCGTATTGAATGAATAGCATATCCATCACGTTTCATGAACATCAAACTATGTTTATCAGTACGGTCCAAGCGGGATTTCACTAGTGTCTGTTTAATTATTATAACTCTGTACTTATTTTTATACATTTCTATATACAAGTAATAGCTCATTTTAAACCTGTGTGTAAATTATTTAAAATAAAAGTGAACAATTTGAGATCTGTCTTTTGAAATGTTTAGAAAATGCAGAAATGTGATTTTCATTGTAAATTAAATAGGTACGATAAGTTGTATTAAGTGCTATTGTTTCAATTTAGGTAATTATAAATAGTACTAATTTGAGATAATTCAATGTTTCCATAATATATTGCCTCGTCATTGATGTGTTAAGAAAATCACATTGTTTTATAATTGACTTTATTTTTTTAGGATACGAAGAATGGTTGATACCGGAGTGTTTATGAAAATTAAAAAGGACGCTTGGATCTCATCAAAAGTCACTCTAAAAGATTCTACTCAACCACTCTTAGTAGAAGACATGATGAGTATGTTCATTCTACTTGGAATTGGTTACGCAATTGCAATCATTTCTTTTGCACTGGAATTAGTAATTAAGCACTTTGCAAAATTATTCAAATTTAATTCGAAACGTAGCATTATTTTATTTAAACAATTCCGAGTTTACAAATAATGGCACATCAGTGCTTTTTTCAATTGAAATATATATATTAATTAATATCAATCAATCACTGTCATGTTTATTTTGATTAACGTGAAATATTCCCATTACTATGTTATGAAAAATATATTTTGTTAATGATAATAACAAAATTGTTATAAATTATATATTATAACATTAAGCGATAAGATAGCAAAATAATTTCTACCAATTAAAACATAAACAAAGTCTTTTATTGCTTGGAAAATGATAGGTTAACCTGAGATATTTACTGACATAGAAGATAGATATATTTAATTTAATCTCAGCAGCACCAAAGACTGTAGTTTCTTTGGTACCACTGAGCTTCATTCACGAATACAGCTTTCGTTGTAGCAGAGTTACAAGATCGTCAACAAAAAATGAAATGGTCGCAAAAGTTAGCTTACGAAATAAAGAAAACTGAAACTCAATCTTGAAAAGAATATGGAACTTCAAATGCAAAAGTTATGAAAACTCTTAAACGATCGCGTGTCGTTGTGAATAATTTAATGCTATTAAACATTGTTTATTGTGTTTAAAATGTCCTGAAATATCTGCTAAATTAAATGCTCGTTAAAAATTGGATTGCGTATATTAAAAATGGTGACCCATCACCAATAAAATTTGAAATTTTGGACAGGTCCGGATTTTTATCTTGCTCTCATCCGCCATTTGTATTAAGTTAATAACCTTCATTATCACAGTATGTATAATTTATTATAAAAAATAAAAAGCAAACTTATTATTAATAATTAGAAAAATAAAAAATAATAATATAATTATCAAACATTAATTTATTTATTGATAAATGAAGAAAGTGTTATTAATTGTTTTAAGTAAATAAAATCTGTGTTTTGTTACATCTCAACAAAAGTCACTTGTAATTTTTAGATGAGTATTTTGTTTAAAATACTAATGTAAAAAATCATATGCTAGACTAGTGATTCTCAACCTTTTTTTGTCACCGTACACTTTTAATAATTTAAAAATTTGGTGGCACACACGTTTACTTTATAATTATCGGTGACATCATAACAATGATTTTTAAACTCAGTTTGTTGTTTAGGTAACTACCGAAAGTTACCAGTAACATTAATTACCATTTTCCTAACTTACTCCAGGAATGTAGAACCGATTAAACTACTTGTCTGATGTCGCTTATGTATGGATATTCGCAGTGGCCGCACACTTGAAAAATCTTGCAGGCCACTAAAGTGCCGAGACAATATGGATGAGAATCACTGCGTTAGACATTTTGTACAATTAGTTAATGCATTTATTTATTCGCATGTAGTAACATATTAGATATCACATAATGTATTTAAATTATTAAGGTACTTATCTTCATAAAGTATTTTTTGATTAACTCTCGGGTGTTATTCCTTATTTAATTATGTTTCAATACGTTTCATAAACCAAAAAAATCACTTTAAAATCGAAATTTCCAATAAAAACGACAACAAGAGCGTCATCATAAGTAAAAAATTTTCAGTGCAATACATCTTTTGACCCTCCATGCGTCTTTTTCTTCTATGTACAAAATTAAAGTAATTAGTGCGAACAAACTATTTTTTAATATTCTTTAATGAACGTAGAAATATTTCTATGAATGTATATATTAATTAACTTGATTGCAATTTGAAAAACATTGTAAACCTATTAATTCCCACTGTCTGTCTTTTGTTAATCTGAAAAACAGAGTTAGACAGAGAACAGTTTGAAGTTAGACAGATGACACACTATTCGCTTTAGTTATTTTCTAATGTGCAAGACTACGAAATTTATTATAAAAATAAACTGTGTCTCTGTCTCAAGAATTACGATACAAAATTTTACTGCATTTAACAGATATTCAACACAATAAAACATTTAGTTATGATTGCAGAAAATGTTAAAAAGTACTCATACGAGTTAAAAAAACACTTTAACACTTAAATCTCTACTAACGGTCTGTAAGAAATTGAATTGTTATGAGTTTTAACTCTATTCGTCAATATTGGTAGTCTATTATCACATTTAAATATGATATATTTAAATTACTGTTTCGAATTTATGAATAAATAGCACAATAGTAACAGACTCATTGATAAGGAAATCAAACAGTTGCGTAAATTTTCTGGCTGTTGTTATATTTAAAAAGTTACTTGGTTTATATATTATTACTACGAATTTAAGAGAGTAGTGTCACCCGCTATGAAATTTCATTATAAAAATAACTTTTATGTTATTAATTAGTATAAAATGTAATAATGCTTAATTTTCAGGAAGGAATGAGTTTATATTTGCATTTACGATGTTTGAAAAGAGTAATATTTTCATTAATAAGATTCCATCCATTTAGATGGCATTAGTATATCATGAGAAAATGAATTTGGTATTCAAGATAAACATGATTTAGGAAAAATACTTCGTGACACAGTAAAGGAAAGCGGAATCTCAAAAATAATCACAGTCTTCAATTTCTTTCGTGTTCGATGCTATTTTACATATTCTATGAGATATTCCCAAGAAATTAGAGTCTACTGGTGTAGTTATTTAGATGGTTAAAGAGTTACTTTTCTAGACCTGCAATATATAACCTGCCGGTGTGTCTACAACGTTAAGGCATTCTAAACAAATAGTCGGAGTAGACGAGTGGTAAGATGAATTCGCAGCGATACGATAATTCATTTAAAGCTAGACTGTAGCAAATTTTGATTGTAAATTAGTACAGTTTCTGTTGTCTGTTTTCATTAACAATTATCCATTTCTAAAAGTAATTGTGTTTTTTAAATACGGATGAATGAACGTAACATTATAGTGAAAACTATCTTTTTCGACTTTCTTTGACAAGAAGCTACAAGGTAAAGAAAAACACTTTTGGCTACATATACAATAAAACATATCACGTGGTACGATATAGACTAACCGTTTGTTTTACTCGGATACACTTTATTATTGATTTTGTTCTGTTTTCTCTGTAAAAAATTACTGACAGAAAACTACGAGGACCTTTTTAACGCCCTCACCCACATCATAAATTTATTCATGCTTACAAGTTAGTGAAAGTTGAAAAATAGAGCATTACTTCTGAGTCATTAAAAATTCTACTTTTCTACCGACTACGCAGTGCTGGATTTAATAAAGTATGCCATAAAAATGCACATTAAGAAGGGATTTTTCGAAAATTCCCAACGTAGGGGAACGGGAGAGAGTTCAAGATTACCCCGAAGAACTCGGCTTCTACTGTTATTTTTAGACCCTTCTAAATGTTCTCAACGATATTTAGTTTTCCATTGTATATAAAGTTGACACGGGGAGCGCATGCACATAAGTTCGCTTTATTCAAACTCTTCGCCTTAATGTTGGATTTTATGTCCGAATTTATATTTATGAACGCTTCTAAAAGATACAGCTTGTTTTTCGAATTGAGTAAACCTAAAAAAGAACCTAGAAAAAGTTAAGAAGACGTTTATTATTTATCACATAGTGGTATTAAACACCGGTTAGTAGTCACAGCAAATTTTAATTATTGTTATCTCAATGTGGTAAGCAGATATTTAAAAGTTTTCTAATTAGTCTTGGAACAGAAAGACATAATTCTTGCACTTGGTGAAAACAGGTAAGATCAGCTATAATCTAATAATCTTTATCTTTGCTATCGTTACTTTTTGTTAGAGCAACGCAGCTAGTTACATATATTTCAGAACAATTTATCTTCTATATAAATAAATTGTTAGTAATATACTCAAATATTATTAAAAATATTACACTTATTAATTAAATTTAGTAAGTTATATTGTGATATATAAAACTGTAAGGTATTAGACATTTAAAAAAAATTAAATGTCAGTATTCTTTTTTCTTATAGGTTTATAACACCCTGTTTAAGCCCTATAATTATAACCCATTAACCTTTTAACTTTCGTGCCTAATAAAACATTAAAAAAACTGAAAAACCAACACTAATTATAAATTTTGTTTACTTTTAATTCCAGTATGTTGCATTATAATATATCAAAGTCATAGTTTCATTAAAGTAATTATCTTTTGTAAATATTTGTGCAGTTTATTGTAATATATAAAACTTGACACAGCAACAATAGAAATATATGATATAAAATACTATTACATTCAGACGGCTTTGGTCATGCATAATGGAATATTTCAACTTGTTTTACTTACATCATTTTTTTGTTTCATTACAGTACAAGGTAAAAATGAATACGATTTTATATAAGAATTATTTTATATTTTTATTTTCTTAGGGGATACTTACATAAAAATGTTATTGAATACTTTTTACTGTTATTTCCTGTTTAATTTAAATGCTGCGATATTTTGTATTTTATAAGAAATCCAGAAAATCATAATTTATAGTGTAAGATAGTTTATAATTTTTCATTTAATAGTTACTTTATGTTATTGATTAATATGAAATGGAATTTTTCATTATTTTGATCTTAGCCTAGCTATTAAAGTCGAAGAAATAAATCTTTATATAAATAGGTCTGTTGACGAATATTTCTATAATATTTTAGAATTTGTCAACTTTTGCGCTGCAGCAGTGTATTGAAAAAAAACGATTAGAGTATCATTTCCCTAAACAAAAGCAAAAATATATAGCACTTAATCAAGTTGTTGCTGTATCTAAATGTTTGTACTGTAAATTGTACATAGTTTCTAGTTTTAAATATGAAGTAGTTTATATATTTTATCCTACTACATCGTAAAAAATAAAATATAAATATGTAAGATTTAATAGAAATAATAGTAACGACAGAATTAAATATGACAAGTCCTAAGCTTATATAAATGCAAAATTGCGAGATTTTTATGGAAATAAAATTTTAATGGTAAATCTTTTAAATTATGCTTTATTATCCAGTGCCAGTTATCTATTAACTGCTTTCAGGAAAAACGTTTTGAATTGAATATCATGACTCCCATTTTGAACCCAAAATTCCAGAAAAATTAATTGGGACCTCCTACCTATATTGTTTTTATATGTGGTCATGCGTTTTCTTTATGTAACTCACTTTTCGAGTTTAAGAAAGGACAACAGATGGGCGAACGACAGTGAAAATTTATAGACGTATAATATTTTCAAATTCTATCCCAAATAATACTTTTGAAAAGTGATAAATGATGTTATAAAAACACATTAAAATATAAAGAATTCTCCATAGTTTTACGTGTTTTTACTTTTATAAATATTTAAATACGCAAGCAAATGAGCAAAAACATCACAAATATTGCATACATATCTATTGGTGTGCTCATTTGCACATTTAACGGGATGACATGTAAACAAAACCATAAATTAAAGCTTTGTTGAACACGTCGTATATCTTTGTCTGATGGTAGGAACCAACATTACAATGAAAGCACAGAATTTCTGATGAGATTTAGAAATGAGATTTTTCTCTCAAATGGAGTAATTATGAAAAAAGATAAAAACTTGATTTTTCCATTTGTTATCATTGAATTCAAATGATCTGTAATGAAACGTTTTTACAAATCTTTGATGCCAACGTAAATCAGAAAAAAATACCACTAAGTAATGATTAAAATTGTAAAGTTATTCGTTTTGAAACGTTTTAAAATTTTTATTTTTGTGATTGAAGACAAAACACTAAGAAACCAAGAAACGAGTTGCTTAGCTTTACCGGTAAATATTAAAAATTGTGCATGCATGGTGTCTTATTTTTATTAGATTTTATTTTTAAAAATTTTATCGATATACAGTATACCCCGATATAACGCGAGTTCATATAATGCGGATTCGTATATCCCGGCGAACAAATTGTGACCGTATTCGTAAAAAGATACTAAAAGAGACTCGTAAAATGCGGTAAAACGTCATCGCCGACTCGTGTCGCGACAGGATTGGTTGAATCTGGACCAATAGTGGACGAGCAGCTACTTACACGCTGCGGAGAGTTTAAGCGGGTAAGTTGAGTTTGCTATCGTCTGTACAGTATATAAATAAAATACTGTAAGTCTAATATAGTACTGTAATTGTATACATTTCTTGTGGAAAAAAAAAAAAACATTTTTTATTCAACGGTCATAAAAATTATTTCTATTAATGATGTCTCCAAAGTTCAACGAATCAGAAAACGCGCCTGCCGTTCGGTGCGCTGCTCCGCGACTAAAACAAGCTTAAGCAATGGCGTCGTCGAACGGTGCACACTCGGTAAGTAATTCTACAGTTTTTGTTTATAGCATAGTTTATATGGATTATTCCCAAAGAATTATACGTGTTTTGGAAATATTGAGTCAAATTAGTTTAGAATCGATTCATTTTATAAAAGAAAACCTTTCAAGTAGTATACTGTAAACCTTTCAACAGCTGTAGTCCGTATACTGCACACGTGCCGGGCTGTGATTGGCTAATGTATTTAAGGATTCCTACAACGCAAAATTCTTATAAAGTGGAACGTATCTATTGCGTTATACGGAGGTCGACTGTATTATAGAGGGGATCTACTGTATTTCTATGTAGTAAAGAAGCTCCAAAGACAAAATAAATAACGATAATTTTAATTGAAATCTTATTTATTAGAAAAAATATCTATGTATTTGCTTGAAATATGATATTTTTTTATTTTTTATACATTTCATTTCTGGATCGACTTATTTGATCACACAGCAGTAATCTGCCAAGATGTCATTACACCAATCATTTTCCTAATGCTTTTTGATGACTGCGATAGCATGAAGAAAATTTTTCCCATGTTCATCACTTAATACACCACAATTAATGGTGCAGATGAGAATAGAGGGTAATCAGTTTTAAGCACATTCTGCAAATAATTTTTAGATGCTATTAGAAGTTCATCCAAAAGCTGATAAAAATTTTTGGTTCTGATATATCCAGCAAACTAATTGACACTATATTTACACCATCAATGATTGGGTTTCTTTTATGTCAATAAAAATAATACGAGAACTTCTTGTTACCTTTTACATACATTTCCAATATCTTATTTCGAATCTGTCTGTACTTTCTTTTTGAATGGTTTTGTTAAGATTTTAAAATGAATACATTTATTTTTCGCATGTAGTTATTTAGCCTATATAACATAACAAGTTAAAACGAAACGAATATAACTGAAATAAAATTGATCAATAAAANAATTATATATTAACTTATTGTAACTTTGTTATAATTAAATATATAATTTCCGCCGGCTAGCGTGGCGCCGCGCTACGGAGATTTTTACGCTAACTATCGTCTGTAGAGTATGAAAATTAGGTACCGTAAGTCTAATACAGTACTGTAATTTTATACATTTCTTGTGAAAGAAACGTTTCTTATTCAACGGCGATTAAAATTATTTATATTAATGATGTCTCCAAAGTTCAACGAAGTTTTTACAGAAAAATAAGTTGATAGAAATCGGCCGCTATTTGCTGAGCTGTTCCGCGACGAAAACAAGCTTTAGCAATGGAGATGTTTAATAGTGCACACTCGGTAAGTAATCCTACAATTTTTTGTTTATAGCGTAGTTTATACAAATTAATTCCAAAAAAATATACCTATTTTGAAAATGTTGAGTCGGATTAGTCTAGAATCGATTAATACTATGGAAGAAAACCTTTCAATCAGCCGTAGTCCGTAAACTTCACACGTGTCGGGCTGTGATTGGAACGACTCGTAAGAAATCGGACTCCTAAAAAATGGAACGTATCTATGATCTTATAGGGGGGTCGACTGTAAAGTCCAATTTTTAGGGGATTTGTATTTCCGCCTATTTAATATAACTATGCTATAAATACGATTTTAGTTGCATCGAAAATGAAAGTTTAGTTTAAGATAAAACAATTATGATATTCATATATATATACATATAAGTATTGTTAATTAAGATTCTACTAGGAACAGTCAGGAAACCTCCGGCATGTTTCCTGTCTGATACTACTATTTATCCGGAAATCTTTATCAGGATATATGTTTCAGGTCCAAAGCAAATTTACAGTGTGTTTGTTTTGAAAGAATAGTGAAATGCAACACATGGGAAATCTATCAGGGGTTTAGAAATGATTTTTCTGTGGTAAATTGAGCTCTTATTACGTATTGGAAACGTAATGAAACCCAAAGAAACTTCACATTGCCAATCATTGCTAAAGCCCAACTGTCGACTCGCCAGTAGTAGGCTATTACATAAGTAAGCAGGGGGTAATAAAATTTTTAATCTAAATTAAGATTTTACAAAACTTATTCATAAGAAAATCGTTAATGTTTTTGTATGTTGTTGTTTAAAATGTGGCTTATAAAACTTTTCACACGCAAAATTAATTATTACATATTTTAAACAGTATTTTTTGTTAAAAAAGTTATACAATTCATTGTATTACTTCTGCACTATTTACATTATTATTTTTAATTAGAAATGCTGCGTGTTGATTAAAAATATTGGTTTTAAATTTAATAAAAAGTAATTTAATATAACACATTTTCGAAACTATTAATTTAAACAACTATTTTTCTTGTTGATTTTGCAAATACGGTAAATAGAAGATAAAAAACGTCTCGAAAAATACGAATTTAATTAACTACTTACAGAAAGAAGAATTGATTTATAAAATGAATTTTACTAAGAATCGATAATATTTAATTAACTAAATTAAAATGTCTCTTAATTATTTGTGTAAACTGTTGTAATATCAATAATTTTAATTAAATTGCTATTTGTTAATATGGCACGTTTTGCGATACGAATTATTAGTTGTTTTGTTACAAAATCCTTCGAATTAAAAATCGTGATGATTATGTTACGTCAAACTTTCATCGTATGACAAAATATAATTTTACGTCTTTACTCCTAGAACGTTACATTTAAAAACGATAAACTATTAAATATATAAGTTCTGTTTAGATTTCACAATGAATGCATTCATTCGTAATCTGATTTTCTTAATTGTAATGTTTCTTCTCTATAACAATAAAAGTGGTAAGTAACTATATTTGCAAAATTTCATTAACTTATTCTATAAAACTTCTAGTGGCGCGTAGTTGATGGGGATTCACGAACTTTTTTTTAACTTTTTCTGCTATATGGACACTAAATGGGCCTTTTTCACCAAGCATTTTACGGAATCTTGCACAACAAAAATAAAGAGGTTGGGTAATGGCCGAACATATCCAGACAAACGACCGCCTAATAATTTTTGGCTTTTTTTTGATCTGTTTAGATTCGAATTCCGTGTCCCGCAGAGCGAAAGGCCGTCCAGCCTTTCAAAAAAATAAAAAGAACTGGAGGTGTTTGGAATGGCAGTGAGGACACTTTGTACTGTACCTTGTTGGATGTTTTTCAATTGTTGTTGGTTGAGTAGGGATTATAGTTCACGTTTCAAGAGTCAAGTAATGTATGTCTTTCAATGATTATTTCATTTAATAAAGATTTCCCTGAAGAACTCTGCTTCTGTTGCACTATTTTAGATTCATTTTTCGCGTTTTTCGGAAAATCGAACATTTTTAGACCAATCAGATAATTCTCTAATTTGCATCGAAAGAGGGAATACGTATTTCTTGCACCTTGTGAAAAAGAGTGAAATCTGTTATGTAAGATGACATTAGTAGTTATAGAAACTAAATTGTTCGATATAATACTATAAAAAGTTTAAAATACAAAGTTTGCTAATCTTAACGTTTGTTCTTTTTGCTTGGGCAACGGTGGGCTAACCTTCTAGTTTGATAATAAACTGTTCAAATGTTGGCAACAAATAATACAAAATACTTGAAAGGTATGTTCTTATAAATCTTGCGTTTATAGAATAGTTATTGGACTGCAATATGAAAAACTTGTAGACCGATTAATTCTGACTGTCGTCCATCTTTGTGTTTGTTTTTCTGTTCTTTTATAATCATTAGATTTTGGTAAGATAGATGAAAGTATAGAATGGAGAAGTAACGCCGAGGGACAGGTGGCCCTGATTAACTATATACGAACTTTTGGTTTAGAACGGAAGCAACGTACTTTGATTGGAAACTTTGTGTAAGCAGAGTTAGATAAATGATTGGCACAACTAAGAGAAGAAGAATTACGTACAACAGCAAGACTCAGTGGCGTACCGTGGGTGTCAGCCGCCCAGGGCAAAGGAAAATTTCAGCCCCCACTTATTTAGGTATTTCAATTTAGACCAAAATTCAGTTTTGTCACAAAACAAGCAATGAAAAATTCGGTGGTAGTGCAGCGACTTGTTTAAAATAGTTCTATTAGATATTAATGGTGTATATGAACGCGAATGAATCGTACAAGCAGAAAAAAAGGTCAACAGGTTCTGCAGGGACTCCTCGGATGAAAAAGTTACTAGATCACCCGGCGAGCCGATTCCCTGACTGTCCGGACTATAGCACTATAGGTAATGGATGGCCGCCGTCGGTTAGTCGAAACCTGGCCGTCTTTCTCCATCCATTTTCATCTCCACAAAGACTGTGTTTATCAGAAGGCGGTAAACTTGAATTAGTTAAGTCCACGACCACGTTTTAAACTAAAACAACATTTATTTACAACAATCTTACGAGTACACTTGAGAAAGAGCTACACGTGCTCATGGCAGCGATCACCCGACAATAAAAAGGCAACAATACCCAGAATCACATCCGGGAAAATCCCTTGTCCCCGTTTTTCAATCCAGGATTCACGGGAAACTCCTAGAGGAGTGGCGCCATCTCACCAGTCCGTGATTTGTCGCCACTGCACTATCGTAGGCCCGATGCAAGTATAGATTAAGATGTTTCAAATTTTTACAAGATATTATTATTATTTATTGTGAAATTTTGCCGCCCCCTAAAAAGTGCCGCCAGGGGCGGGCCGCCCCTGCCGCCCCTACTACGGTACGCCACTGGCAAGATTACTATGAAAAAAATTGAGAATACAGTAGAGCGTCGTTTATCCGAATCAATTGGGAACTGGGGTTGTTCGGATAACCGATCATGTACGAAAAAATATAACCTATCCCGTGTTGAAATTTTTTCCCGTTGCGTGTCGCTTCGCGTTGAATTTTCGTCGATGTTAAGCCTAACGTATACTTTTAAAAATAATAATAGTTGCTATTGTATCGTTAAAAATTATTCTTTATTTGTTACAAACAAAATAAATATATTGAAAAATATAAAAACCAAAAAATATATACTTTAGAAGATGATGTAGTATCAAAAACGTTCGATTCAGCGCAACACACAGTCCTCAGAAAAACACCACACAAAAGTGCCAGTGCTGCCAGCTAAACAACACACACCAACAAAAAAAATTTTGGAATAGCTCAAGATGTAGCCAAAGATTGCAGCGCCACAGCACTAGCGAAAATTTAAATTTGCCGACTGCAATGCTTTCGGATAAACGACGCTCTACTGTATTTTTAAAAAATTTTCAGGCCAGTTGTTATTATCTCTATTACATTATATGATTAGGATCAAATTTATGAGAAATTTCGTTTTCGGTATTGTATTTATTAGGTATCTAACAACAAAGAAAAATTGTTAAAACTGTAAATATGTATAAAATTATTCAACCAACCATTCGAATTCCTATTAATATATTTGAATGGTAAGAAGCTGCAGTCAGTGTAAAGTGATAATAGAAATTGATAGTTTGCATCCAGATGTCACATTTTACATCCTGGATGCATCCTAACGGAAAATTCAAAACTTCTTACGTTGTGCAGATATCTGCTATCGAAATAATTCGAATTTCCTGTTTTCTGGCTTTGTGTCATCTTTACCTGTAAGAGAAACTACAAAATTCAAAACAACTCCAATGGCTTCAGACTTGATGCATTAAGAGTATCTACGTGTAAAGTGCTTCAAACATATTAAACGGTTAATCGTCTCTCTTAATATTGATGCCAGGTAAAAAAAAATGAAATTTGATTCTTGTGTAAAAGATTAATGTTATCAAGCTTTTTTATTTATGCTTGTATATTTGCTTCTAATCTGAAGATTTCTTTTCAAAAGTATCTTTAATTGGACACCAATAAACTTTTTTGGTTGTTTTACTTCATTTATTTATTCGCATGTAGTAACATATTAGATATCACATAATGTATTTAAATTATTAAGGTACTTATCTTCATAAAGTATTTTTTGATTAACATTCGGATGTTATTCCTTATTTAATTATGTTTCAATACATCACATAAACAAAAAAAATCACTTTAAAATCGGAATTTTCAATAAAAACGACAACAAGAGCGTCATCATATGTAAAAAATTTTCAGTACAACACATTTCTCGATCCTCCACATTAAGCGTTTTTTTCTTCTACTCTATGTACAAAATTAAAGAAATTAGTGCGAACAAACTATTTTTTAATATTTTTTAAAGTACGTAGAAACATTTCTATGAATGTGTATATTAACTAACTTGTAAACTTGTAAAAAAAATTGTAAACCTATTAATTCCCACTGTCCGTCTTTTGTTAATCTGAAAAACTTGAGTTAGGCAGAGAACAGTTTGACAGTTAGTCAGATGACAAACTATTCGCTTTAGTTATTTTCTAATGTGCAAGACTACGAAAATCATTATAAAAATAAACTGTGTCTGTCTCAAGAATTACGATACAAAATTTTACTGCATTTAACAGATATTCAACACAATAAAACATTTAGTTATGATTGCAGAAAATGTTAAAAAGTACTCATACGAGTTAAAAAAACACTTTAACACTTAAATCTCTACTAACGGTCTGTAAGAAATTGAATTGTTATGAGTTTTAACTCTATTCGTCAACATTTTAAGTCTATTATCACATTTAAATATGATATATTTAAATTACTGTTTCGAATTTATGAATAAATAGCACAATAGTAACAGACTCATTGATAAGGAAATCAAACAGTTGCGTAAATTTTCTGGCTGTTGTTATATTTAAAAAGTTACTTGGTTTATATATTATTACTACGAATTTACGAGAGTGGTGTCACCCGCTATGAAATTTCATTATAAAAATAACTTTTATGTTATTAATTAGTATAAAATGTAATAAGGTTTAATTTTCAGGACGGAATGAGTTTATATTCGCATTTACGATGTTTCAGAAAAGTAATATTTTCATTAATAAGATTCCATCTATTTAGATGGCATTAGATTAGCATGAGAAAATGAATTCGGTATTCAAGATAAACATGATTTAGGAAAAATACTTCGTGACACAGTAAAGGAAAGCGGAATCTCAAAAATAATCACATTCTTCAGTTTCTTTCGTATTCGATGCTATTTTACATATTCTATAAGATATTCCCAAGAAATCAGAGTCCACTGGTGTAGTTATTTAGATGGTTAAAGAGTTACGTTCTAGACCTGCAATATATAACCTGCCGGTGTGTCTACAATGTTAAGGCATTCTAAACGAATAGTCGGAGTAGATGAGTGGCAAGATGAATTTGCAGCGATAGGACAATTCATTTAAAGCCATAGTGTAGCAAATTTTAATGGGGTTTTTTACAATATTTTTATATGTAAAAGTATTATTTCTTAAGGAGATTCCTAAAATTTATATATTTCATCAATTAAATAGACATTTATAAATAAAAGTGTTTCGTGCATCCGTGACATACTGCCTAAAAGAAAATCTTAAAATTATTAGCCAGCCTGAAATTTCGATTCCGAGTCTTTTAGAGTTTACTGTCTGTACTTTCTTGGTTATCCTGCTGTATATAATTCTTCAGCTCTAATTAAAATCAACGGTTTACATAATACATTGAATTTACGAATACTCTTTAATAAATAAAAAATGTAATAATAATATAAATTAATTTTGATTGTAAATTAGGCCAGTTTCTGTTGTCTGTTTTCATTAACAATTCTCCACTTCCAAAAGAAATTGTGTTTTCTAAATACCGATGAATGAATGTAACATTATTTTGAAAACTATCTTACTCGACTTTCTTTGACAAGAAGCTACAAGGTAAAGAAAAACACTTTTAGCTACATATACAATAAAACCATATCACGTGGTACGATATAGACTTATCGTTTGTTTTACTCGGATACGCTTTATTATTGATTTTGTTCTGTTTTCTCTGTAAAAATTACTGACAGATGAGAACTACGAGGACCTTTTTAACGCTTTCACCCACATCATAAATTTATTAATGCTTACAATAAAGTTAGTGAAAGTTGAAAAATAAAGCATTACTTCTGAGTCATTAAAAATTCTATTTTTCTACCGACTACGCAGTCTTGGATTTAATAAAGTATGCAATGAAAATGCACATTAAGGAGGGATTTTTCGATAATTCCCAACGTAGGGGAAAGGGAAAGAGTTAATGATTACCCCGAAGAACTCGGCTTCTACTGTTATTTTTGGTGCCTTTTTTGCATTAATGTTGGCAATCCAACATATTTTTACACCCTTCTAAATGTTCTCAACGATATTTAGTTTTCCATTGTATATAAAGTTGACACGGGGAGCGCATGCACATAAGTTCGCTTTATTCGAACTCTTCGCCTTAATGTTTGATTTTATGTCCGAATTTATATTTATGAACGCTTCTGGAAGATACAGCTTGTTTTTCGCATTGAGTAAACGTATAGAAGTACCCAGAAAGAGTTACGAAATGGTTTATTATTCATCATATAATGGTATTAATCACCAATTAGTCGTTGCAGCAAGTTTTAATTATCGTTATCCCAGTGTGGTAAGCAGATATTTAAAAGTTTTCTAATTAGTCTTGAAACAGGAAGACCTAATTCTTGCACGTGGTGAAAACAGGTAAGAACAGCTATAATCTAATAATTTTAATTTTTGCTATCGCTACTTTTTGTTAGAGCAACACAGCTAGTTACATATAGTTCAGAACAATTTAGTTTATATATAAATACATTGATAGTAATATACTAAAATATTATTTAAAATATTATACTTATTAATTAAATTTAGTAAGTTATATTGTGATATATAAAACTGTAAGGTATTAAACATTTTAAAAAAATTAAATGTCAGTTATCTTTTTTTCTTATAGCTTTATAACACCCTGTTTAAGCCCTATAATTATAACCCATTAACTTTTTAACTTTCGTGCCTAATAAAACATGCAAAAAACTGAAAAACCAACACTAATTATAAATTTTGTTTACTTTTAATTTCGGTATGTTGCATGATAATACATCAAAGTCATAGTTTCATTAAAGTAGTCTTTTTTAAATATTCGTGCAGTTTATTGCAATATATGAAACTTGACACAGCAACAATAGAAATACGACGTGAAATGTTGTGAGATTCAGACAGCCTTGGTCATGCATAATGCAATATTTCAACTCGTTTTCTTTACATCATTTCTTTGTTTTATTACAGTACAAGGTAAAAATGTATACAATTTTATATACGAAATATTTTTATATTTTTATTTTCTTAGGAGATACTTACATAGACATGTTATTGAATACTTTTTACTATTATATCCTTTTAAATTTAAATGCTGCGATATTCTGTATGTCATAAGAAAACCAGAAAATCGTAATTTATAGTGTAAGATAGTTTATAATTTTTTCATTTAATAGTTACATTATGTTATTGATTAATATGAAATTAAATTTTTCATTATTTTGATCTTAGCCTAGCTATTAAAATCGAAGTAATAAATCTTTATGTAAATAGGTCTGATGATGTATATCTCTATAATATTTTAGAATCTGTCAACATTTGCGCTGCAGCATTGTATTGAAAAAAACGATTTGAGTATCATTTCCCTAAACAAAAAAAAAATATAGCACTTAATCAAGTTGTTGCTGTATCTAAATGTTTGTACTGTAAATTGTACATAGTTTCTAGTTTTAAATATGAAGTAGTTTATATATTTTATCCTACTACATCGTAAAAAATAAAATATAAGTATGTAAGATTTAACAGAGATAATAGTAACGAAGAATTAAATATGATAAGTCCTGCGCTCATATAAATGCAAAATTGGGAGATTTTTATGGAAATAAAGATTTAATGGTAAATCTTTTAAAATATGCTATCCAACTTAAGTTTGTTTTGTAGTGGCTTTCCGCTGTACATTATACTTTTCCGTCAACGATAGAGTTGCGCTAGTTATCTATTCACTGCTTTCAGGGGAAACGTTTTGAATTGAATATCATGACTCCCATTTTGAACCCAAAATTCCAGTAAAATTAATCGAGACCTCCTACCTATATGGTTTTTATATGTGGTCATGCGTTTTATTTATGTAACTCACTTTTCGAGTTTAAGAAAGGACAACAGATGGGCGAATGACAGTGAAAATTTATAGATGTATAATATTTTGAAATTCTATCCCAAATAATACTTTTGAAAAATGATAAATGATGTTATAAAAACACATATAAAACTATAAAGAATTCTTTATATTTTAGTGTTTTTACTTTTTTAAATATTTAAATACGCAAACAAATAAGCAAATATATCACAAATATTGCATATATCTCTATTGGTGTGCTCATTTGCACATTTAACGAAATGACATGTAAACAAAACCATAAATTAAAGCTTTGTTGAACACGTCGTATATAGTGATGCAACGAATATTCGGTTACTATTCGGTATTTGCCTATTCGGCCTATTTTTCGATATTCGGCCAAATACCGATTAATTAAAAAAGGAGTAAGAAATAACAAAAACACAGTAAATTAATCATTTTGGTAACTTTATTAATGCTGAACATACATTTCAAGTTCGATAAAAAGCAATTTTTTGCTTATTTATATAAAACATCAAAGGAAAAGTAATATAACTAAATTATTTTTTAAAGAGATAAAAAAAGGTAACAAATCAAATGATAACTATCTATTTATTATGTAGTTTAGTTATCTATATACTTGTATATAAAAGAACAAGTCTTGATAGGATAATTAACGCAGAGCCAAAACTACTGGTGCTAGAAACTTAAAAATTTGAGGGTGTGTTCCTTTTGTAAAGTTTAGGCATGCTAAGAAAAGATTTTACNATTTTCCTTTGTTACAACCAACAACTATTAAAGTATCAATACATTGGATTTTACTTATGATACTCTTCCCATCTTACAGAAAATCTTGATAAGTAGCGATGTCTTTTTATTTTTAGTTATTTAATTTTGCTTTTTCTCGCCACAATTATGTTAAATGGCTTTGTTAAAGCCATTTTATATGGTTAAACTACACCATCGACGATTGAGTTTCATTTATGTCAATAAAAATAATAGGAAAACTTCTAGTTACCTTTTACATACATTTCCAATATCTTATTTCGAATCTGTCTGTACTTTCTTTTTGAATGGTTTTGTTAAGATTTTAAAATGAATACGTTTATTTTTCGTATATGTAGTTATTTAGCCTATATAACATAACAAGTTAAAACAAAACGAATATAACTGAAATAAAATTGATCAATAAAATTATTACGAATTATCATTTATCTTTTCAATCTGTATTTTAAAATGTTTTAATTAGTTAATTATTTTTTATTTAGACAGTTTACAGAATGAGAATGTGACCATTTTACGTGTATCGACGGTTCCGGTAAATTATCATTGTCATCGGTTTTAAAATTGTAATTTTAATAAATTATACAATTATTGTATTATTTTTACTTTATCATCAATACAGTTTCCTCCTCATACAAGAATAAATGAAAAAAATGAAATCACCAATAGCATTGCATTTAACGTGCTTCAAGTTATAATACAGAAACTGAAAAATATCAAGTCAGTATGAAATAGAAATTTCTTTGAAAGTTTTGCAAAAATGGAATTAAATACTTTATTATATAAATAAAACATTCAATTTCATTTTAGAATAAAGACTATCCAACCTCTTGAATCTGTCTGGGGAACTAAATCTAAGAATGGTTCTTTTAGTGGTTTAATAGGACGAGTACAGCGAAAGGTAAAATGAAAAAGTTACAATGAATAATTTAAATAACATTGAAATTAAATTTTATTGTTGTTTAAAAGGAAGCCGATATTGGTTTGCCATATGCATATATCATATATGACAGAGCACAGGTAGTGGACTATCTTATTCCACTATTTTCCTATAATATGATATTTGTAGTATCTTCTCCAAAAGAAGCTTCAAAACTTACAACAATAATCCAACCTTTTTCTCCTAATGTAAGTATAGTATTTGAACATGTTTTGTATAGAGATTTTTAAGTAGATAAAGTAAATATGAACTTAATTTCTCACTTAAGATACTCATATACTATAAGGGAAAACAACTTCAATAAAAATCATTTCATTTGTTACAAAATTTTCAAGTTTGTTACAATGAAAAAGAGAATCAAACATAATTTATTTTACATTGGTTTACTGAGTCTTGGATTATTATGAGTTAGTTACCAGAGTAACCGAGTGTTTAAAATCACTCAACCCTGATAATCTGTCGAATTCACCCCTCATTAATTAATTAACGCCCTATGGATTTCTCTGCGTTTTCTTCACGTATCCAATGCCTAAATAGAAGTATGAGCCAGTATTCTGTAGGAAGTTATCCTTGGAAGCACTCTATTAAAAGATGTTTCAAATGTTGCATTGCCTTATTCGATTAATCTCTATTGCATTCAGTTTCTCTGATGAAATAACGCAATGTAACATTAAATTCTATAAACACACAATTCGGCACAATATATTCTATACAAAATGTATATACAGTAGAGCGTCGATTATCCGAAAGTGAATCATCCGAAACGTCAATTATCCGAAAGAATTCCAGTCGGCAAATTTAAATTTTCGCCAGTGCTGTGGCGCTGCAATCTTTGGCTATGTCTTTGGCTACTCAAATATTTTACGTTTTTGATACTAAATTAACTTCTGAAGTATAATTTTTTATTGTTTTTATATTTTTCAATATATTTATTTTGTTTGTAAAAATAAAAAAATAATTTTTAACGATACAATAGTCTTCGTTAGGCTTAACATCGACGAAAATTCAACGCGAAGCGACACGCAACGGAGAAAAATTTCAACATGAAATAAATTAATATATTTTTCGTACATAATCGGTTATCCGAAACAGCGATCTTCCGAACAACCTAGTTCTCAATTGATTCGGATAATCGACGGTCTACTGTATTCACAAAATCAGAGATAGATGCATGCAACTATTTAAAAATTTCTTGCTATTAGACAAAGAAACAAAAACGTTTATAATATATACTGATAGAACAATATTGAACATTTGAATTATTAAAAGCTGTAGGCAAGCAATTGGTAGAATCAACTCTTCATGTACGTGCCATGAATGCACGAATCTCGCGAAACATTAGAGAAACAACAGATCATATTATCAGTTTCAGGTTGACAGAACCTACACCTAAACAAGAATTACATGTTGTGAATTAGAATGTGTAACGTTATACTTTCAGTAAATTTCTTTATTTTCAAATATAGTAATTACTTTTTAGTATTTATCGAAGTTTGCGAAAATATGAATGAATAATGTTTGATGTATCCAAACTCAACGATTTTCTAAATTATCCTGAAGAATCTTGTCTCATCAAGTTCAGATAATCGAGTTTTTTCTGTATTCATTATGTAAAATTCGAATTTCGGAATTTATTAAACATTACCTAAATGCACAAAAATAATTTTCAAAATTATAGGATAATTAATAAAATTTTCGTTATTTGCAATTATTAATCATTAAATTTTTGCATTTGTTTTTGTATTAAAAATATACAATATAATTGAATAATATTATTAATTGCAGGTGTGGAAGAGTATTTTTTCGTCAATTTTCATAATAGGGATAACAATGTACTTTCAAGAAAATAGGAGATTATGGAGTATAGATAGAATTTTCTGGATCCTCTTTCAAACTTTGGCATCACAAGGTAAACTTTTCAATGTGTAATATGATATAATGAATGACTAAAGTCAACCTACCGCTCTTAGGCAGACAGTATATTTGTTTTGTTGAGTTTCAGCAACTCAAGACTTGGTTGATCTGTCTAAGGGAATGCATTTTCAAACGTTACAAACACGGAGAAAACCCAGGACACTACCTGACCAGCTCGTTTTGGCAAAGCACGAACCTACGACTAAACTCCCAGTGTTCAAAGAACAGAACCGATTTGTCATTGGTGGACATTAGGCAGATAGAATAGAATACGGAACAACAACCCTCTAATACTTTTTATGTCTGTTCAGTATATTGTCGAACTGTTTTAATATTCGAACATACAAGTTGTGGGCTTACTCATGTATAGAAGCTCATCATATTTAGTTCTCACATACATACATACATGAAAGACATCGGCTGTACACAAGGTGTTAGCCGGTAGGGGCAGGGGGAGAAGGAAAAAGAATAAGGGAAAAGAGATAGACACTACAGTAAGATAGAATTCTTCTAAAAAGCATACATATGGCTACAGTAAACTCAAGGTTTGATGTTTGCATGCGGTTTTTAAGCTGCAAGGCTGTAGTCTCTTGAAGGGTGTAAAAGAAAACCTGAATATAGGCAACACCAATATGTAATCGAGTGCCACTATGAATAGCTAAGTGAAGAAGTTGGTGCCAAGTGGCTGTTAGTAAGATCATTTATATCTACTAAATACTAATAAAACTGAATGAAAGTGCAAATCTTAATTTAATAACAGCTACATACACAGTGTGAAAAACAAACGAACACAATGACAAACTACAGGAGACAAATAGACCAACAGCAGACATATGAGCAAGACCCCAATTTCTTAATTTTTTATTTAAATTTTATTTATTTAGTTTTATTTTTATTTTTCTAAACATTAAATTACTCTCTAACAAACTAACCTACAAACTAATTTTACGACAAATCTAACTAGACAACTAAAGCTAACAACACAATCTAATTTAACCTAACCTTTCATAACTTAACCAGAAACCAATATAGGTCCCTAATCTAACTTACAACTAAGACTAACTTAAACTAATTAAATTTTGTCTGAAAAAAAGACAAGAAAATAAGAATTTAAAATATAAAATTAGCAGGCAGCAATATGCTGACAGTTGAAATAAAGCAAGAGAAAGCTAATTGCCATCCATGCCCCAAAATCCCCAGTAAAGGCTATGAATGTCTGATGATGAAGGAACATTGTATGCTATGAATGAGTTAGAGTGGGTATCAAGGCCAGTTGTATCCTTCAAAAATAGCAGCTCTTATTAAACTTTCCCTAATGTGGTTGTACCTATTGCAGTGAAATGTGCAAAATCTAAGTGAAGTGGTGTTTGGTAATCCTAAATACCACATTCACATTGTGGATTGTTTCCAAGGTCAAATCTATGCAAGTATTGCTTAAATTCGCCGTGTCCTGTAAAAAACTGCATGAAAGTGTAACTAAAGTAAAAGTGACGAAAAGTTGCAGAAGTGTTGACAACCTTAGAGATGACAGTGTAGGTGGTTCTACCACTGGTGTCATGATTGCCAGAGAATGAAGATTTGCTTGTAGACGTCAGTGTTCATGTACGAGGTAGAAATGTAACAGAAAGTACTAGTGACTGAAGGCGTTGTAGTTTGTTTGGCAAGGTGGTCAGCAGTCTCGTTGCTGAAAACACCCGCATTATCAAGGGTCCATTGAAAATCTATTCTAATGTTGTTTTCTTAGTGTCTAAGAATGTGATATATGAGATAGACAAGTTTTAAGCAGCAATCAGACTTCGCAATCGTGTGTTAAGCTACCCTACTGTCAGAATAAATGCGATAGTGTCTTTTGTCCTTCCTGAGCCTAATGTAAATTAAACTGATAAAAATAGCTAAAGTTTCTGCCGGTGCTATTGAGCAGTGTCTATGTAGACAGAAGCAAGCGTTGTGAAACTGCTGCCTAAGTTAGAGTAAACTACAAATGTGGCACTCACATCATCACCCATCTTGGAACCATCAGTGTAAATCCTAAACATGCGATGATCACCTGGATCTTCAAAGTAAACGTCAGGTGCAAGTTGGTAGAAGAGGTGGTAATCGTAATTTGGGAGGGCATTTTCGTCGATGCTGAATTTTTTTATATCATCGATCAAAATTAAACTGGGAGAAATCTTACCTACTCTAATAATTTTGTTGACATACGAGTCGCAATAATCTCGCTAGAGTAAGGTGACAAGATTTTCCTGCCAAATAATGCGTTTAATTTCTAAGTCAATAGGTGATAACTCTGACATTACGAAAAGGGCACTAGTCGGTGCGGTTCTATAAACCTTACAAATTCAATCCTTTGAACAGATAACAGTACTTTAAGGTTATGGACCTTGGCAGACACGTGGCCCGAGACTTGTATGACATAAAAGAGAGCTGGCTGAATTGTAACTTTGTATATAAGCTTAGTAGCATTATGGCCAAGGCTCCATGTCTTCCTGCCAATACTAAAGATGGCATTGGTTGTCTTTTTAGCTTTGTTTGTGATGTATTTGATGTGGGGCGTGAAGTTAAGTCTTTCGTCAAAAATAACACTTAATTATTTAATTTCCATTGTTTGTTTTATTCTGTGAGCACCTATTCGAAGTGTAACCTTTTTGACAAGTGGCATGTTCCTACCGATTATCACGCCTTTGCATTTGTCTGTGTTAATTGGTTGCCTATGATTATACTGCACTGGTGAATGTTATTTAGAATGTTGTTGCATATATCCTGTAAGCAGCAGGGTGGCAGGAGGTAATGTGTTGTTTAACTGCAAGACAGAGTTATAGGCTATGTTCCAGAGACCAGGACAAGACCTGGATCCCAGGGGATAGTAATGAGTGATAGGTACGATTTTGTTAGTTTGTGTTGTTAGCAGCTCCAGTCGCTAAGATAAGACTGAAGAGGTTTGTAAAGATTTTGAGGGCAGTGATGAGCATGTAATGTGTGCAAGATGGAAGGCCACCAGGCGTAATTGAAGGCGCCTCTAAAGTCAATAGTGATTATTTTCATATGCTGATTAGTAAGCTTAGTCTGGTGAATGTAATTAAAAGCCAGATGCATGGCATCTACAGTATCTTTGTTTTTAGAGAAGCCAAACTGATTCTGATGCAGGGTTCTACATTTGTGTTGATGCCAAGTTATCCTAATAATTATTAGACCATTACCTGTTTTTCCCAGAGTTGTAAGAGACACAGGCAGATAGTCCTGTGTTTTTTATAAGTGTTAGCGCTGGTGGGTTTGGAAATCAATTTAATATTAGCCTTTGTCCACTAAGTAGGAAAAAGGCCAGTGTCCAAGCAGATATTAAAGAGAATAATAAACACTGTAGGATTGGCCTCAAACACGTCTTCAATTATCCTAATGGTTATGCCATCAAGGTCTTGGGCTTTGTTAACGGTGAGCGATTCGATGGCATTCAAAACCTCGATGTAGTTGAATTTGTGGTCATTGTCTTTATTAGGCAGAGTGAGTGTAAACTTCTGATAACGGCTTATGTACTGTCATCCTGTTGTGTGTCATCAGAAGTGTAAAGATTGTGTGTGCGCGTTTTTCTCCATTTTGTTACTGTAGCAAGCATCGGGGAGCTGGATAGTGAGTTGGAGCTGGCGTTTTTCCTTAGAAGCTAAGTAGTAATGTTCAGACTAGTGATTGTGACTGCAAGTGTTGATACAGAAACTCTTCCAAGCGTTTGTCCTTGTTTTATTTATAACGGTTTTGTAAGTGTTGTGTTCTTGCCTGTACTGATCTCTAAGTCTGACTTTAATGTTCGGGTCCTGTTCATTTCTAAATTGTCTCTTTAATTTCCTAACTACTTGTTTCTTGTTTTCTAGCTCAGTAGTCTACCAAGGAACTTTTTTGTGGTTACACTGTTTGAGCTTGTAGGCAATAATATAAAAGTTAATGATTGTATTTGTAAGCCTGGTGACAAGATGGTCTAAGGTGTCCACAGTATAGTGATTCTGGTGAGGGGTACCAACCCAAATGTTATTGAAGGTGATGCAGAATAACTGTCAGTTGGTGCAAGTATAATGAAAACTTATGATTATTATTATTACTAGTTTTGTTTAGTTGAGTAAAGGTATACCAATGGTTACTGGCGAAAATGTTGGTGGAATAACTGTGGTCGACTCTAAGGGTGATCTGACTGATTCATAACGTTAGGTCGATCCAACTTTCCCCATGGCACAGAAGTAGGTCAGAAGAATGCTGGTGTTCAAGTGAGTAAGGTTGTGTTGAGCCATGGTTTTGTTAACTATGTTAACCAAAGGTCATCTTTTGGAAAATGCCAGGTCACAGAATTGGCAATGAAGTCACCTGCTGTTAGGAGAGGTTTATAATTGTATAAGTTTAGGGGGTGATAAATGTATTCTATGGCCATCTTAATGTTAGTTGAGTCTTAAATGTCGAAAGTACATATGTATAGGTGAATGATACTGTCTGTAACTCAGACTGTAGTAATGTATTCATGGTGTTTTAGGAGACAAGGCAGGTAGTTATGTTTCTTTTTTCTTGACGATAATATCAGCCTTGATGCAATAGCCAGGGTCCTTAGCTGGATAGATTTTCCAGTCATTGAACCTGACTATTACATTGTTATTGGTGTAAAGCTCTTGGATCATGATGATGTCTGTATCTTGTACATTGTAAGTGTGAATGAGGAAAGAACAGTCAGATTTGCATTTCTGTGCATTAATCTGTATAAGTTTATAGCTGCCTATGTTCATATTGTTAAGGGGTGTATTATTCATAGCTGACCCTACTGGCAACTTGTGTTTTAATGCATCTGGTTGTGAGGCACTCTTGAAAAAAAATGCGGTATCTTGGACTTATGTTTGCTTTCTTCTGGTAGAGTGTTATTGACATTTGCACAATTTACACAGCACAGTTCTTAACTGTGGATACAGCAAATCTTGTAGCTGTGGTTATCCATGCAGTAACTATAATGTTATTTTTCTGTGCATTTCTTAGCTAGATGGCTGTAACCACAGCATTTGTAACAGCGTGTAAGTGGGGTGTATTTGTCTACTGATATCGTTGCCAATTGTACACTAATATGTTGCTGTTGAATTAGCCTGTTCCTAATACAAAGTGTTCTGAAGGACAACGTGTAGTCTAGTAGTATTTTAGTTTATCTTGGACAGAAAGCAGCATTGATCCTGAAGTTCCTGAAAAGTATGTGTAGTATTTAAAATTTATAGCTGTGTTCTGGTCGTATAGTTTCTCAGTAAAGGCTCTAGTGATAATGTCTCCCAAGACATTTAATAGAATAATTTTAGGTTGTACAGCTGCCGAATATTTAATGTCTATCCTGTCCATGAATGTTCTGAGTTGATGGCTGCCAGCATTTTGTTGCTGTCACTTTTTGTATTTAACTGTATGCAAACTCTGTTAAACAGTACCAAATTTTACAAAGTGTTTTGACTGATATCCGTAATTTGCTTTGTTTTATGTTTGTAATGAGTGCCTGTCTAATGTCATCCTGACTAAAGTTAATAATGTTCTGTTTTGGAAATACTAGAACTGCATGAATGGCCGCACTGGTTTATGTTTGTTTACGAACCGTTTTCTTTATAATTTTCGTGTTTGTTGTGTTAGCCCTAGTAGCAACACCTGAAAATGAGTAGGTCGATATACTTGATGAAACTGTAGTTTTTGCAGTGCCTAAGATTTTGTTAACATTGTTATCAGACCATGCTTACAGGAAAACACCCTAAATGTTCAAAATGGCAAAAACAAATCAAACATTAGAGAAAATGCGATTATTTACTAACTAAAAGTTAGTAAATAATCGCATTAGAGAAATTTCATTTTTTTTGTTTTATAAAAAGAAATGCATTTCGGGCCGTGAACCTCTATTCAGTGTTTTATTACATATAATGATAAAACTGTAATATAATAAGGGTGACATCGGGAATAAAGAAGTCATATAACATATGTGGTAAAACTAGTAAAACTAACTAAAAGTTGGAATTTACCGAAAAAACTAAAGAAACTGACAGTTTCTGTTTGGCAGAGCTAAAACAGACAGAGCTAGCTAAGATTAATAAATGAAAACGACATAAAAATGATAGTTTAACTAAACTAAAAACTGACTTAAAAACTGAATTTTTTCAATGACATCTTGTTATTTTAGTTAAAGTCTAAGTAGAATGACAAAAAACAGAAAAAAAAACATTCAATAGTACTCAACAAACACAAAAGTCGTTCTCAGCTAAAAGCTCACCAACACTAGCAAGAAGAAGAGCGAGAAAAATATACTCAGTAAATTCAAACACAACTTTTAGGTTAATACTGAAGTAATTAAAAAACAATTAATATTTAGAAATGTATAGAAAATGGAGTTCATCAGTTTGTCTACTGAGAGAGTTATTTTTCTGCAATTTCAATATTGAAAGTTATTGGAATTTGTGTTTCCAACCTGCACATAATTTTGATTTCATGTTTGGTTTTTTGGGAATGCAGTAGGCTATATATAACAAGANTGTGCTGTATTAATTATAACAGCACAGCATGTATTAAAAAGTACGAAGTTTAATTAAAATTTTCTCGGAGAATTTTGTAATCCTGTGTGTGCAGGTATATAGGAACTTTATTGGTGGTTTAATGATAAAATCTTACTTTTTAATTACGTACTATTTAATTGATTACATACATAAACAAATGAGTTACGGTCTGACATACATTTTACGGTTTTTCATTAGAAACTAAAATTATTATGAGCTAAGTGTAAGTACGAAAGGTAAAGTGTAGATCGTTCTTGAATATACCTATTTGTTTGTAATAATGCAAAATAAACATTATTAAACCGTAAGTATTGGTTCATCAAATTATCGATAGAGCTCCTATACATCTGCAGGCTCGAGATTTCAAAATTCTAAAAAACCAGCTTATTAGAATGTAGCCAGTGATGTCAACAAGAAAGGAAACATAACGTTTATTTGTTTCACAAAAAAAGTACGTTTTTAGTTCATTTGTGTTACATTTGTAGTGTTAAACCTTAAATAATAACTATTTTTATAATATATTATAAATTACAGCATTTTTATGGAGAATAGCAATGAATATTGAGTAACAGGACAATCTTGTACAGCCTGCTTATTCAAAATTACAATATTTCTTTCGGTATCATTGGAGAAAATGTTATATATCTTCCTGTGACATTGATACTTTTGGCATGTGGCTTAATAAATTAATATATTGGATTTTCACGTTATGCATTGATAAATACATACATATATATATATTTTTTAAATTGCAGAATGGTAAAACAGAAACTGTCAAAATGTTAGGAGATTATATTAAAAAGTATCCTGAGTTTAGCTACGATACTCTTGAAGATGGAATGCAACAAGTATTGCATACAAAATACGCCTATCTTGGTCCATCCCGTCCACTGGATTATATAAGAAAACTAATGGGAGAACAGAATTTTGTCTTTTCCAATGACTTTGTTTCAACTCATTACATTGGAACGCCTGTAAAAAAAGGATTTAAATTAAAAAACAAATTTAACAAAATGTAAGTATGATTGATCAAATTATATTTTTTAGAAGTAATCATAATTGAAAAACAGCTATTTAGTGATATGAAGAAAGGTAGCTCAAATAAAATTAACTTTAGATCTGTGAGAGTTCAGGACATTTGGAAATAATCAAACTAAAATTCGTCATTAAGACAGTTTTGTTACATCATACAACAAAACAGCAAGTACATTACATTTGTGGGGATAGTTAAAGTATAATTCATGGAGTAGATGTTGCCAATTTACTTGCTGTATAAAACAATATCACATTGCACTTCATAAGAAGCATTGTAATCAATTATATTCTGTATTGCAAACATTGTTTACCACCTTCAGGTTTTTCATATTCATAATGGGTACCACATTGAGCACTATCATCTGCTTTATTATGGCTCCTGAATTGCATGAGTTTCTTGTGTAAATGAAATATTCGTTTCATGCAGCATCAACAGCACGATAGTATTGATTTCTGTAGTACGGTTTTACGGAAATATGTTTCGAATGTGCTGAACTGTCATAATTCATAATTTGGATGCACTAGACATTACACAGCATTAAATATAGGTACTTACTTTATGTACGCTCACTGAGTGAATACATTGATTATTTAAATATGTATTAAAACTTCAAATTATTAAAACCTTTTCATTATATATTTATGTATGACATTTCTTATTTGTCTTAATTGTCATCATCTTATTTTTTTTCACACATTTAAGAGAAAATATACGAGTAAATGAACGTTACACAATACATTTGACTTTTTTTTTTTAATTTTCCCCCTTTACAACTTTTCACGCCTGTTAATTACTAAAGAAGAGATGAACAAAATACAGTAGAACGTCGTTTATCCGCAACATCAGTTATCCGAAATAATTCCAGTCGGCAAATTTAAATTTTCACTAGTGCTGTAGCACCGCAATCTTTGGCTACTCCAATATTTTTTTGTTGATGTTTGTGTTTTAGATGGCAGCGTTGGAAATTTTGTGTGGTGTTTTTCTGAGGACTGTGTGTCCTGCTGAATCGAACGTTTTTGATACTAAATTAACTTCTAAAGTATAATTTTGTTTTATTTTTATATTTTTCAATATATTTATTTTGTTCGTAAAAAGTAAAGAAATAATTTTTGACGATACAATAGCAATGATTATTATTTTAAAAAGTTTATTTTGGGCTTAACATCCTCAAAAATTCAACGCGAAGCGACACGCAACGGAAAAAAAGTTCAACATGAGATAGATTAATATATTTTTTCGTACATAATCGGTTATCCGAAAAACAAGTTATCCGAACAACCCCAGTCCCCAACTGATTCGGATAAACGACGCTCTACTGTATAAATATTAATTTATCCTACGTAGATATTATTGAATAAATGCAAAAAAATAATACGTAGTATTTTAGTTTCCTGCGCTATGTAAAATTTATTACAGATAATAATTCATACTAATAATTAATTTAAAAACAAAATATGAACGATTATAAACAGTGAAACTTTTTAATGTGATCGCTGAAAAAAGGAGCTATTTGTGTAGTCACTATATACACCTTTTGCAGGTGATCACATTAGTGTGTTTCATTGTATTAAGGTACTATACATTTTTGAATGAGAATGAGTCGTATGTAAAATACTAATTTATGTTTACAGCTTAAGAAGAATGATTGATACTGGAATTTACATGAAAATAGAAAAAGATGAATGGATTAATTCAAAATTTTCTGAAAAGGAAACTGTTCGTTCACTGTCACTGGAGGATATAATGAGTGTTTTAATTTTGCTTGGTATAGGCTACGCGATTTCTATTATATCATTTGGATTTGAATTATTAATTAAGAAATTTAGCGTATTAAATGGTAGTCAATGTTATATTTAAATAACGAGTTTGTTTAAAAACATCGAATTTCACTATAATTTGTTATTTTAAGCAGTTTAGAAATGATAAGAGTTTTCATACAATTTGTGTTAATTTTATCAATAAATTTAAGCTTAACGAGTAATTATTTGTTGTGACATCGTCAATTTGCCGGTGTTCAATTTTTTTTTCATATTTATATTTACAGTCGACTCCCCTATAACACTGTTGATATTTCCGTTTTATATGAGTTCCATATTGTACGAGTCACTTAGATTTTACAAATACGTGAGCCGCTCACAGCCCGGCACACGTATTTGTAAAATCTAAGTGACTCGTACAACATAGAATTCACATAAAACGGAATTATAAACAGTGTTATAGGGGGTCGACTATATTTCATTTAAAATATATGCTGTCTACCTGATGTTAGTACTGTCCTGTCCTGCTTCTGTACGTGACTCTCTCATGTTATCAACGGAGTCGTGCCGGTCGTCTCTCTAACTCTTTTCATGGGAAAATTGAATTGAAGTATCATGACTTTCAATTTGTATTGGAAGTTCATATATAGTAAATGGCGCCTCCTGCCAGTATCGTTTTTATATCTAATCTTACCTTTCATCTGTTTAACACTATTCTCGAGATTAACAAAAGGCAACGGACGAACGGACAGACAGGTAAAGAGACTATAATGAGAATTTATATGTATTTAAATGAAACATTGATCTTCTGACAGTTGTTAAAAAACAGCATTGATCTAAACACAAATATTGAAGTTTTATCAAAGATTAAATGTAATGAATAATACTGTACAAGTATTCAGATATGAAATGTGTTTTTTTCTGTACTCTATAGACCGATATGTATAAATAAATGTAAAGAATAATGCACACAGAATATGTACAATGTACAGTTGTATAACTTTGTAACTATCTGCACTCAATAATTTTACTTCTCTAAATAAACTTTTTAATGTTACCTTCTCCAAACTGAGTATAGCTAATTTGCCATAGGCCTTCGGATGTGATTAATATGTTTTCGAACGTATGTTTCTGGTACTTTGAGCTCAGGAGATCTTTATGTATGGAAAAACTCTGCTCGGCATTTACTGAAACCTATAGAGCATATCATGTAACTACGGGAAAAATAATTCAGTCGAGGTTTCCAAGGTTTCCACATACGGAATTTATCTTCAAATTTTATTCAAATTTGGGTTTGGAAACTATACACAGTAAACTATCTATCACAGAGTTCACAGTCAAGATGAAATGCTCTTTTTTCTCATACTTTTTTTACATGCTGGAAGCAGACATTATAAAGAATTAGCAAATATAACGCTATTGTTTTGTCGAAATTTGTTTTTTCTCGCATAGTTTTACTACATTACTTTGAAAACTATTGGCGCTACAAAGATGCAAACTTTACTATTTTATTGTGCTTGATCTTCTCTATAATGTAAGTAAATGGAGTTGTATGTAACTGTTCAAAAAGAGTGAGAATAATTTTATGTATTTATTTATTTATTGTCCAATCCTTTAAAAACAGAAAAAAAATTAAAGTAAAGTTGCAGAAGCATCAAAAATCAGGCAAAAAGGGGAAAAATATGCTAATACAATGAAAAAGTACAATATAGTATGTACTGTAAACTGCGAAAAAGATCAAAAAATACAGCTGTGATTTACATGAAATGCGGCAGGACTGTAGCAAATATGTTTATGCATGAAACAACAAAAAGAATTACATAGAAAAATTAAAACAATATTGAGTTTTCATAAAGTATAAGATGAAATCATATTGGAATCATTAACAAAACGATGTTTAAATCCAAATCAAACAAACAAAACCGAAATTAATAGGGTAAATGCTTACCCCTCATCTTTACACAAAGCTTACAGCATGTAACCATGCTTTCCATGAGGTGATCAACCACTCCAGAGTCAAATAAGTACCATTCCTCCTGTAGAGCAGTTTGCAACTCTCTGAGAGTGACAGGGGGTGGGAAACGTGCAAACATAGCATGGCCGAGGGCATCCCAAAAATTTTCAATGGGATTGAGGTCTGGCGAATATACCAGCCAATCTATACTCGCGATTTCCTCACTCTCGAGATAGTCGTCAACGAGGGCATCTCTATGGGATCGTGCATTATCATCCATTAAAACTAAAGCAGGACCAACTGTTGCAGAGTACAATTTCACAATGGGTTCGAGGACTTCATCCAGATACCGGACAGCCGTCACAGAACCCCCCTTGATAGATGTGTGTGCAGGTCGGTGTGATATCCCAACGAAATGCATGGTCACACCATAATGCTTCCACCTCGGAATGCGTGATGCTCGATGATGTTCTGGGGCCGATTGCATGTGCCTTTTTCTCTCCATACTCTTATACGCTTGCCATCTGCCTCCAGGGAAAATCGCGACTCATCCATGAACATAACGTTGCTCCAATCAGACACATTCCAATTCATATGTTGCCGATACAACGTTAATTGTGTGTCTCTGGATTGGACGGATAGTGAAACACAAACTCTGGCGTACTTTCCGTTCATGTGTAGCCTTTGGCGTATAGTAATAGCAGATATGATTTAACTAATGGCTGCTGCAACCATCGATGCCACACATGTAGAGATTGCACTTTGATTTCATTTGGCTACAACAGCAATATAGCGATCTTCTGCAGAAATCGTAACCCTTGAGCGACCGGCCACAGGTTTTTGGACAACTGTTTGGCTAGTTTGAAATTGTTTTCATAACTGTGAAATGATGGAATAGTAAAAGCCGAAGAAAAAAGCAAATTCTGTGATTGATTGCCTCGTTTCAAGGCGTTCCACACACACTGCCAGCACTCACTGTTTGTCATTCGTTTTCTGGAAGCCAAAGAAACACGTCAGTCATGCACACTAACTGTACGACAGTTATCCATACTTTTTCTCGGCACTTACATGCAATTCCTCTCACACTTCAGAAAGATGGCTTTTTATATGACTTCCTGTTTTGCATATTTTGCGACATGTAACCGTGATTGATAGTAACGCAACATATTTGCATACTTCTACCTACTTCTGCAGTGAATTGCAGTCTTTCAAATGCCGAATGCCTTTCGGACATGAACATTTTCATCTCCGTGCTTAAGTTTTGGCAGTGAGTGTAAAAATCTAATAATATAATAAGCTCAGTAAATCATCCAGGCCACCGTGTCTTATTATTTAGCGTCTTTATCAAATAGACTATCTACATATTTGATTCATACACTGCAATAAATTTAATTAATTTAAGTAGTCACTGCTGTTTTAGTCGATCGTAATAGGTTTATAAAATACAATAAGCTATGTACCGTTATCTACTAGAGCCCACACTATGTGATGTTCACGAAAAGGAAAGAAAATAATAAAAAATTGTTATGTATAAAGAATATAACATAAAGAGAAGTTGTCTTTCCATTCACTAAATTATTTCATTAAGAAAAGTGCACATTAGATAATTAATAAATTTTATTAATAAAATAAAAGTACTTTCAGTGGACTAAACTTTTATACTGTAAATTCAGAGAGATAAAGTTGCTTTGTGAGTAATGTTTATTTTATAAAAATTCATTAGATAGATGAATGTTTAAAACACTTTTTTAAATATCAGTGAATAAATTTTTTCTATAAGAATATTTGTATAAAGAATCCAATAACATTTTATTATAGAGTTTACCACTCAAATTCCTTGCAAGTATTTCTATGATAAATTATGAGTAATCCTGTGTAAACAATTTAGTTTACAGAGTGTAAGTATTATTTAATGAATTTGTATTATTCAAAATACAGGAAATCGTAAAGCATAAACGTCACATTTGAACATGAGTACACGGTACAATAAATGTGTCAAAATTATGGAAAATATGCAACCTTGTATTAGAAATTGTTTAATTCATCCGTTTCCAGCCAATACAATTTGTGTTCATTACTTTTATATAAGGTTATTAAATTGAGATTTTAGTTGTACCAACAGTGAATACTTGTCAAAGAGTAGTATTTCTGCCTGGTATTTTCTAACATTATCGTAAGTATTAAAACCGTTTATTAGTATAAAAACAAACGTACCAGGATACATTCATTCCTCTCATTTAGATAAAAGATGATATCGATTAATCGCGTGAATTTGCGCGATTAATTGATATAATTTTTTAAATAATTATATTTTATTGATCGATATCAGTTTTAGACTAATCGATATTCCATTCACATTTTAAATTGAATAAAAGTAATTAATACTATTAATATAAAAATATTATATGATAATTACTTCTCTTTTATCTATTTTAAAATATCTCTTGAAAAATTTTGTTCAATTCAAGAATATTTAAATTAAATTGTTTTCCTTTACAGGTTATTTTCATCCTTTTCGCTAGTAAATTAACTCTAATAAAGTCAGATAAAACATAATACAATGTCGATAACGCTTTACACATGTAAATCTTAAGGTAAATTGAATTTGCAAATAGAATACGTAAAATTGAAATTATATAATGACTATATTAAAGATGCCAACTACAACTAAAAATGTTTCCATAATAACAATAAAAGTTGGTAAATATTTTTACAAAGAAGAACAAGAATATATCAGAGAATCTAAAACCACTGAATTTTTCAAAAAATTTCTGAGTAGCGAAAATAATTAATGTTCTAACGTCAATTTATATAATTTTTAATAGGAACGGATATTACGCAATTAATTTCATTTGTTTAATTGAATAATTTGTTTTTAAAATCTCAATAAGCAAAACGTAGAAAATGGGAAATATTATTTCCAAAAACTTTAGCAATTTACGAAAAATAGAAATTTTCAGTAAAGGAAAGAACAAAATTTGTATTTTCACACAGAAAGATCGTTGTCCAGTTTACAATTTTCGTGCACTTCTTTCTGTTTCTAAAGTCTTTGGGATAGACCCATATGAAAAATGCATCTGTATGAAACAACAAAATAACGGAAAAGAAACAAATGTAACGAACGCATTTTATAACCTTTACGTGGTTTTAATTGAATTATTCTTTTGGTTATCATCGCTGTTTTTATTTTCAAAGCTTTTCAAAGAAGATTCGATTTGCTACCAGGCTGGCCGTATATACGGTATATATCAGCGAGAAATGCACGTCGTAGTTCTAATTGTAAACGTGTACATCGCTCTTCAATTTACAATTATAAAGAGAATAAAAATTTCTGGGCATTTCATGAAAAGCAAATACGAGAGCGAAGACGTATTGTCAGAACAAATGGAGTTACTTCTATTAATGATCTTTTCATTCGTATTCCTTGTCGTTTTGATTATTTTGAATGTAGTAGCGATGACTGTGTTTCCAGCAGTCAAAACATACTATGGAAATGATTTCGAAGCGACCTTCTGTTCAATTTATTTTTCGTTTCTGTTTCTGCAATTCGTAGCACAAATATGTTCAATTTTTCTCACATTTTTTTGTTTCTGTATTAGTCGTAGCTAAAAGACTTATAAAGTTATCCGAAGAATTAGAAGAAACAGAGAAATGTTCACCATCACTGAAAAAAAATTACAAGAAATTTGCGAAAAGCACATGGAGATTTGGGATATTATTGAAATGCTAAACACGCGATGGGGTGATTTTTTTTCTTTGATATACGCTCACTTTACGTACGAAACATGTTTTTTATGGTTCGCTTCGATGTTCTTTCACGTCAGCGCTGTTATTCGAATAATTATTGGTGGAATTTCACTGATGTTTTTAATCGGATGTCTGTTGGTTTCTTGGGGCCTTTCTTATTTTACGTCATTGGTAAGTAACTTTTTAATTTTTCGTAATTATATTTATTTTGTATTTATAATATAATCTCATTGGTGTATTTATAGCATTATAAACAACGTAGTTTACATATGTGTATACTCGTAATAATAATAATGTTTTCTTCGACAGCAAGAAATCGCTTTTGAGTAAAAAGTTGTCAGTAATGCGCTTACTCTGTTAAATTTCAGGATATTTAGAAAAAAATTTCGGATTTTTAACAATATAATATATTAAATGATATATACAGAGTGTTTATAAATGAATGGTGCGGTTTTATTACTTAATAATAAATTTATTTATTAACATACATGGGCAAGCCTTACAGCATAAGCAGCGACAACTGTCCAAGTTTTTTATGCATTAATCGCAATCCTTCGATATGTGCACCCATGGTCACACAAAACACATCTACACCGTAATCAAATTCTTCTCATTCACGGTGTAGCGTGTCCTCCGTGTGAGCTGCAGTGCATGCTTTATCTGATCACAGTTTTTCAAGGGACACGGGCATTGACGGTACATAAACTCGATCAATGCCCGGGATTAAGGTAATAAATATATTTATTATTAATTTTTAAAATTGCACCAATCATTTAAAAACACCCTGTATTTATTTAGATATAAGATTTAGTTATTAGCAATTTTGTGAAAACACAAGCAGACTAATGGAAGTACGGATAGTTAGAAATGTACACTTTTCTACTTGTTATAATTCTTTTCGAGCGTGTACTTTCTCGTGATATATCTGTTATTTTCATTTATTTTGCTTTTATTTAAATCTTTCACCTTAAAGTGTTGTTCTGTATGTTGCATTCAAGTTTGCCTAAAAGAATTTTTTTAGTTCGCTAAGGAAACGTTGTGGCCATAGTGAAATGTTGGCAACCCTTAAAAGGAAGTTAATCTTTTGTTTTCTTGATCTGTTCTTGGTAATAATGTTCAGATACGTTGATTTATTATTTATGCCAGAACTCATGAGGTAACTTGCATTGAGAATATATCCTTTTTAAGTAACATAGAAACACTTTAGTTTTTCGGTATCTTTTTCTTTCTTACACAAATTTCAGGTAGTGCTTCTGGGTATCCGTAATAAACACTTTATCTTTTCCTTATTTTCTCACTTTTGTCACAATATGTGCTGCATCAAATATTTTGGCAACCCTTACATTTAAAAAAGTTTCGTTTTTTTAGATGCATGTATATTTGTTTCTTCAAATGTATTTTTGTAATGTTTTTCTTATTAAAATTATTACTAACTTATAAATGACTTACAAAACATTTTTCAGTTGTACGATAACTTCGTTTCCATACAAAGATTTTCTTCAAATAACTTGACATTTAAATTTAAGTTTAAGGTGAGGTATAGTAAACTGTAATTATTTATTTATAATTGCCAATATTCTAATTATTCTTTTAATGATTTAAGGTAACCTGTTTCATGAAAAGATATGCTAAGCCAAATATGGGAGTTTCAGTAGAAGGCTTCTTCTATGTTCGAAAAAATTTTCTAATTCGGGTAGGTTAATTTATGAAAAATTTATTTTTATACAATAAAAGTATTCTTTTCATACAATAACAATATTATTTTCATTCATAGATGGTGAGTGCATTGTACTCCATATTCTCTTCAGTTCTTCAAGTGACTGGAGTTAGAAGCAAACATAAATCATGTGATAGAACATCTACAATCAACAATATTACAAATGATCAAATTAAATCTATTTTTAATGACTCCATTATCTCACAATATTGAAAGATTATACAATCTGGTAAATGTGAAAAAAATATTTCATTGAAAATCTTTCAAAATAATATTAGTATAATGAACAATTGTAACAATTAAGTGTTATAGTGTTTCATAATATGATGATGATAATAATAATAATAATAATAATAATATATGCAATTGAATTAGTAAGTAACTGTTTATATAAACAATAGCATGCATTAGAATAAATATAAAAAATTTACAACATTTATATCATTTTACACATGAATAGAAATCTAGGGTAAGACCAGGGCTAGATAAATGTGATGGTAAAAATGAGAAAAATCACGTGATTAGAGGAATTTATTATGTAATGTTGAAATAAGTTACATCTTTATAGTTTCATTCTTAAGTTTTAATTGAATGTTAGATTAAATTGAAAAAAAAATTAATTATATGCACTTATTAAGTTGTTTGTTTTACTACTTTATAATATAATAAAATTGTTGATACATGTTAAAGTTTTTGAAAGTATTGTGTTAATAATAAATAAGAAATTTTGTAAAAATAAAAAATTTGCAAGAGCAATGTTAATCGCTTTAGTTTTCAGCAATTTTTAATATTAATGTAATTAAACATAAAAAATACTTAAACTGAAAAAAACAAAAGAAATGCGTTAATTTTGAAGAAAAAGCTTCAAACTTTATTTTCCATTGTTTTGCCTTTCTGTGAAATCTGACACTGATGAGTCATTGTGTTTACAGTGAGATGACCTTGAGAAGACTTTGGATTTCCCCGGACATTCTGATAGAAGTCTCGGGAGGCAAAGGGTTTATAATAGGGCGGATACTAGCTGGCCGTATATTTTGAAAATATTTTTAAAAAATTCAAAATTTTTTTGCGATTTCTGACCCCCGACTTAATTAAACGTATATATAATAAAATATATTAGTTAAAAAAATTAAAAAACTATTGGAGGTCGTTTTTGATATCAGAAAGTAGCTATAAATAACTTTACCGAAGGAAAATCCGTGCACTATAACTTTAGAACAATGAATGAAATTTGATATCAAATTCCCATTAAAAACAATTCATTTTTAATCATGCGTCATTAAAGGTAGATTAAAATCGGGATAAAATTTTTTCGCGCGGGTAAAAATTTTTGAAAAAATTTGGAGACCTAAAAAACATCCAAAAATTGAAAAAAAAAATTTTTTAGGGGCGAAAGGACCGAGTTTTTTGTAACGCTATGGAAACTGTCCGAGTTAAATCGGGCGTGAAACTAAATGTTAATAATTTTTTGAAAATTGCAAAAAGAGCGTTAACAATACACTTGCAACGAATTACAATGGGTTTTAATTAAGTATCAAACTGCGAAGAAATCTGAAAACCAATAACGTATTACGTTTCGTATATAACACATAATGCTATCACTTTGCTTGATTAGCTGCTGAAAGTATTTAAAATATCCCAAACGCAGTTTTTATTCCATTTAAGAGGAGTCAATTCTTAACTGGTGTCAGGACCTGACTCCAAGTGAGTGGACTATATTGTTCATTCAGCCTCTGATTTTATTAATGATTATAACCATAATGACATTAGTTTTATTCTATACAATCAAATTTGGCTAATCAGAAACCAAGTGGCTAAATCTATAAACACTACTTGGTCGTCATTTTGCGCCTCAGCAATAAGCTAGTTGTTTGGAATTTTCCGGTTTCTTTTGCATGTCTAACATTTAAATAGTGAATGATTTCATAGAGGAATGTCGTTCCGGTAGTAAAATTCATTAAAATATAATATATCAAAGAATATTAATTTTTGTACATGTGAATTGACAGATGGGAGAACGGAAGAAACGCAATTATAGATAAATCAAAACAACGAGGGATAAGAGATAGTCTCTGGCTGATAGTGGATATATAAACGCGAAGAATCTTTACAATAAAACACGTTTATAGGGAAAAGGCATTCATTGAGGTTATAGTATTATAAAGTCAATAAACGCTTATCGCATTTCCATGTCGCTCAATGGGATTCCTACCGCTGAGCAATGTCAATGTCAAGGAAATCAACACAAAGAAAGAAAAATTAAAATTTGCCATGCGAAGTTGGTCTAACAAAATCTTATTCTGTTTAAATTTATAACACAGGTTATAGTGATCCGATGCACTTTGATGTAGATTTTATTTAACCACAAAAACATTCGTAAAAATGTGATTAAATTTGAGATATATTTTTTCAGATATTCGATACACTTTCTCGATATATTTCATGATTTTTGTTAGTTTCATAAAATAATTTACATACTCATTGCTTGTTTTTGTTTAAAAATAATCGTGATAAAACCCAAGTGAATGGTTTAGGTCATCAAGCGACTGCTCAAAAATTTAATTTTTCCGTTGATTCGTACAGAAAAACAAGAAAAAATTTCATTATTTTTTTATTAGACTTTAATGCTATAATTGATAATGAATTTTCTGTGAAAAATTCGAGTTTACCTGATAAACAAAGTAATTCGGAATAGGCTTGGTATAAAATAAAAAAATGTAAAAATATAAAGACATGTTGGCACTTTTTTCAAATACTACATCGTCACAGAACAAAACTAAAAGAATGTACTCTTGATCAAATCAATGTTGTATGTGAAATATGACAAATTTTATAAAATGGAAATATATTGTCTGATGTCTATTACTTAAGAAAACATTAAAATGTTAATAGGAAATTTGGGTAAAAACGCATTTCTTCAAATAGTAAAAAAAGTCTTTTAGTAAATCAATTCTTGATGGGCTTTATCAACTTCTGTTGGATTCCAAATTGTCTATGGCAAGTTATTGCTTTGGTGAAATAACAGAAAAAAAATCTAATGGTAAAGCAAATGGCTATAGTTCATTTAGAATTACTGATAAAAAAATATATGTTAATGCTGAATTCATAAAACAAATTGCTATATCCGTATCTCAATTATATCAAAGATATAACTGAGGTACGGATGGAATTTTATGGTATGATTAACACTCTATGGTAAACCTCTATTCCGGACGTTATAGTAGACTGAATTTCGTATCTAATAAGTGGAAAAGAAACTGCCTTTGCTGTTGTTGGTTATAAAGAAGTTTCTGACGGTTTAAAGAAAATAAACCTTTTTAAAACACTGCTGTCACTTTTGTTCTCCGCGTTATCTGTGCATATGTATATATAGTTGGCTTATTGTTTAACCATATTCATCCAATTTATTGTGAATTGTCGAGTTTGCCATTTATATCAAAATAGTTGTTTACAATAATAATTCATTTTATCTTTTGATTAGATTGAATTCTTAAGTGAAGTATTTATTTGATTTGATATTTTCATTCTAAATTTATTTACAAACGAAATTAGTTATTATAAAATGGATTTATAACTTTGTTATTTAAAAGATGTGATAATTTACTAGATTTTAAATTTATCTTCTATCTTTAAATCCTAAGTATAATTTTATTCGTATTTTATTTCTTTACATAAAAATATCGGAGTTGGAAGATACTACATGAATAATAAATGAATGTTATACAAGCAAATAAATTTTGTAATTGATAACGTAAATAAAACACAAAATAAACAGTATTTGTTAAAATATTAAGTATTTAGAATAATATAGCAGGATTTGTGGGTTCGAGTCCCGCTCCGGGGCGATTTTTTTTCCCAGCGGTTCTAAAGTAAAATATTAAGCTCGAGACTGACTCCAGCGGTTCTCATAGCGTTGCGAACAGATTTTTAGCCCTTCTAGGAAAAATAAATATTTTTTTGGATTTTCAGATGTTTGTAAGTCATGTATACATTAAATTAGATCGAAGGGTAGTCAATCGCAATAAAAAACGTGATTTTTGAAAAATATTTTAAAATATTCATCCAGCTAGTATTCACCCTACTTTATTGCCTTCTCCTCTTGGAAATTTTATGAGAATGTTCTGCGAAAGACGATACCAGCTGTTCTCAAGGTCATTTAGTTATAAACACAATTACTAGTGTTGTAACAAATAGTATATTCGGCCTCAGGCCGAATACCGAATATTCGGCCAGAAGTGTGGCCGAATAGCTAAATATTCGGCCAAACTATTCGGCTTGATTAACGCACGTACGAAAATTGGCGCTGCGCAAACCGCATTATGGCAAGGACCCGCTCTCTATTGGCCCGCTGTCACTACGCTTCGCCAATCGCGCTAATTCTTGACGGTTGAAGCGGACAGACATGAGCGTCATGGCAGTATGTGATCAGTGATAATATCAAATGTGGATAACAATGAAATGTCCTACACGTGTAAATAACGGAGAAAGAATAGAGAAGGACCGTGAAGTGAAAATGTGAAAATAAATATGAAATTGAGTCGATAACATAATGGAACGAGTCGAAGCAGCTTATTGGCGCGAAATTCGCGGGCGTCAATGCCAAACAATTGTTGTCATAGACTTCGGAAAGCTAAATGCTTGTAATGTAAGTCACTTAGCGTGCACGGGCAAAAGACTGGGCCGTTCGGGCTATCGAGCTATCTCGAATCTGTGAAATCATAACTGTGATTTATATCGACGTCCTATCTGTCTCTTTTCTCCATTATCACCAGGCTGAGTCACGTAATTGTAAAATGGGAACTCTACGACGGAAAAGTGACGAATCGAAAATATCGTGAGCGCGTATTGTGATGTATGCACAGGCATACGTGGATTAGAGCGATAGAGGAAAGAGAAAGAGAAGAGCAAAGACGAGCGCTTAAAAAGGATAGGCAGGGTCAGACCCTGAGATGTGCGAGGATTCTCCAACGATAGACGTGTACGTGTGCTGATCTTTGTAATTATAAATTGTGAATACGTGTGACTAATATTAATTTCTTTTTTATTTTGTGCATGTTACAAGTTATAAATAAATATAAACAAACAACATTAACTCTATAACATTAACTCTAAATACCAAAATGATTAATTTACTGTGTTTTTGTTGTTTATAACTCCTGTTTATAGGTATTCGGTATTCGGCCGAATAGTGAAAAATAGGCCGAATAGGCCGAATACCGTATAGTAACCGAATATTCATTACATTACTAACAATTACTCATCAGCGTCAAATTTCGCGGAAAAGCAAGACAATGGAAAATAAACTTCAAAGCTTTCTCTTCCAAATTAAGGCATTCTTTTTTTTTTAAGTTTTAAGTATATTTTATGTTCAATTAAAAATTTTAAAATAAAATATAGAAACAAAGAGGTTAAAAGTAGTGATGATAATATTAAACTCTATTTGAAAACTTTAAACGAATTTTTAAAAAATTTAATTTAATTTTAGGTAAGTTGTATTTGTATAAATTCATTTCAATTAATTTTATGTTATAAAGGTTTTTAAACACTGATAATAAGTGAAAACTACTTATTTTCGGTTCATTTTTTTTTAATAGTTTTTGATTTTATAACATTATGATTTATTTTTAAGGAAAAATTTGTTTTCCTTAAGTACGTAATTTATTATTATAATTATTAGAATAATAAATCAAATACAGCAGATGTTCTATAAACCAATACAAGAACAAAAAATAATCACACAGACAATTTGTTTTATTTTATAATTTTATTCAGTTTTTTTTATTTTTGAACTTTAAAATTTTTTTCGAATATGAAAAATGTTGAACAAATGAATAACACAATAAATATAAAATAAAAATAATNATATCCCGAGAAGGGTTGAATTTAATGAAAATTTTACTCGTTATTGGTGTTTACAATATTCTTTAAAAAGTCGTTTCTACCCTCAAAATTAAGCCTTTTTTGCCTTTTTATAATGTTTAATAATATAAAATTTATTTTTAACATCATCTCATAACACTTGGCGCCGAACACGATTTTTACTTTAAGCTGGTGTCTAGTGTTTTTTTTAAATTAAATTGTTTTTTAAATGGACAGTTTTATCAACTTTTTTTAAACTTTCATTTTTACTTAAATTTTATATATTTGTGTACTTAAAAGCTCTTAATCGAGTGCCGGAAAAGTCGAGGAAGAGGCTTTACCAGCTTTTTTCTTTCTAAAAAATAAACTAGACTAATTGTGGTCTCCGGCATTCTTCTGTCATCTGAGATAATAGCGGACAGTGTCTGAGGCAGCAACAAACAACTAGAAAATATCCAAGGTTTGGGTAGACGAGAGAATTGAAAGAAATACAAAGAAATTTAAATAAATCAAAAATTAAAATCAACATGATTCTCTTGTTACTTATAATATTATTTTATATAATATCATTGGACATTATAAAACATAGGAAAAATAAACAACAAAGGAATATAAAATAAAAACAATCCAAATTTAAAAAAAAATACAATTAAATTAAAATGCATAAAAGAAAATATTTGGTAATGTATGGTGTCGATACAGGTAAAATATTCAGCGGTCTGTTTGATTTAAATTTAATGTGTCGCATGACTGGATTGGCATATTCTATGTACAAATTTATGTCGAAAAAGTTCTTGCTTTCATTCTCCAGGGCAAGTCTTATGGGTATACATTTTCTTGTAGGAGTCAATGTAAAACTCATTTTCATTTCTGCTTAAAATGCTTTGAGTTTCCACAATCTTGATTCATATCTCACAACCTTTGCTGATACATTCTCTGCAATCTAGGCAGGATCCATGGTAACTTTTAGTACATAATTCAAATATATGTGATTACAATCTGTTTTGAGAACAAGTGTATGAGTGAAAGTCACTTCTAATTTATCCATATCTTCTGTTAACGATATCTTTTCTTTTTTCGTCTTGTAAATATTTATACAAAGCTTACTTCGTGATCCAATCTGAATGTCTGAATAAAAAATGTGAAATCTTTGGCAAGCTTTCTTTTATGTAAATAAAAATGCATTTTTGATTTTCCGTAGGCATAGTTTCCAGATTATAATTACGAAGTTCTGTTTATCTCCAAATGAAAATCGAAAGCTGGCTGCAGATGACGATATATAGTATTTTTTTGAAAGTTATTTCTAGCACTGAAATTGAAATATTTTGAAAAAAACGATGACGATGTAATGCAAAAAAAGCTATTTTTCTGATGATTTTTTTTCAATTGTTTTTTTGTTCTGCACAAATGTTTGTAAACATTTTGCTATATATACTATCATCTTCCTAATTTTTCATAAATATAGCAACATGCAAAATATCCATAAAATCATTTAACCTCAATTACTTCACTGTTGCTAATAACAGAAACAATTCTTTCTATTGTAGTAAAATCAGTGCCTAAAAGACAAGGACTTTGAGATAACGATTGACCAAAAAAACAAATAAATGTTCAAAATTCTGTACAAATTCATAAAAATTTCAAAATGCAGCGATGACTCCCATTTTGTGACAGTTCTCCATACTAAAATCAGAATTCATCCCCTTCTTATCCTTGAACACAATATGAGGCAAAGGGTTTGATTCTGTCATACGATGATGAATCATTTTATTAGGATAAGTCGTAGGAAGAACATACTTGAACTAAGCTGCAAAAATACCAGATATCAGTCACATGTGCTGAGGTCATGTTAAACCGCACGAAATATATGCTTTTTTCACATAAATTTCTAATCCAGCTCCATTCATTATTATATTTGAATGTTAAAATAAATCTTTGCAATACAGCAAATATAGACGTTTCTGAATAATAAATTTCTAAAGTTATTCTGGACAGAAATTATGCCCATACATATCAATAGCAGATATATAAAGATTCTTTTCATTTCATTGTGGCGCAAATTTATATACTGGTTGATATGTTGCAATTAATATTTGTCTTGCTCTAAGAGCAACCTTAGCATCTTTAACTTTATTCAAATTCGTCAGATAATTGAATATGAATAAAAGATTAATTAATATTAAACATGATTTTTTTGTTACTTATAAAAAAATTTTTTTCACAATTTCATTGGACGTTTTAAAACATGGAACAAGAAACAAGAAAGTCGTATAAAAAACAATTAAAATTAAAACAAATGCAAAAAATGCAAAGAACTAAAAAAAATTGAAATTTGAAATTAATTTTTTGTTATTTTCAAAATTTCTCCTGTAATTTTTTGGATATTTTCAAATAAGAAGCAAAAACAACAAAGAAAAACAAATGCAATAAGATGCAATGAAATTCAATCATATTTTAGAAAATTAAAATTTATAACAATTTTTGTTGTTTTTAAATATTTTTCTTGTAATTTTTTTTGCACATTTTAAAATAAATCTTTTTACATCTGTGAAAATAAAATCGAAAAAATAATCAATAAATTTATCTAAAATATTCAATTATTTAATAATTTTTCAATCTGTAAGTTTATTTTTTTTCTAAAAACCATTATTTACAAATCAAACGATGATTATTCAGTGGATAATTATTAATTTGCTACTGTTGTGTCATTTATTATGCTTGATATATATTATTATTAATTTGATTAGTTCAGAAACTTCGTGTACTCATCTTAACATAAACTTGTTGAATATTTTAATCTCTACTCACATTTACCCTGTTGCTTTTCCTTTGTTACGAAACTAGTACACTTCCAGAATATATTCTAGTCCATACTTGAACAAGAATATATTTATATATATATATAATGCCTTGTAAGCCTACTCCAGTCTGTCTATATGTAAAATATCAATCTTATAAAAAACATGATGTATCTCCACGTTAATACATGTGCTTTGTTCTCCTGTTACCATGGCCAAAACGCCATTTCTATCAGGGATTGAAATGGTATTGAACTTATAAGTGTAGAGTAGATAATCTTGTAAGTGTTAAGTGTAAAATACAAAAATATTCTGATTAAACTCTTACCCGAGACGTACTCGGACCAAATCAAGCAGATGGATACTTGACTCAAATAATGGAGACAAAGAGATCATTAATCAAACTGAATATATTCAGTTTCTCCATTTTTCATTCCTCTCCATAACTTCTCTGCTGATCTGAATGTGAAAAAACAAATTTAATTATTTATTGAAAACATATCTGAATTTGAAATTTATCAAAACATATTGAGAGCGCAATATCGGCTGCGTTTATATTGATTAATTGAAAAGATTACATTATAAGAAATGTTATATTTATAAATAATTGCTAGTTACTATTATTTTCATTTGAAGCTTATCTTTTCATTGAATTAGAAATGAAACTAGTTTTGTAAATCTCGATGTAGCGCAAAAATATAGAAAAGTTACGCCATTCTCATAAAAATTACGAAGTTTTCAAGCCCAAATATCTGCGTACGTCTTAATATTGTGTATAATTGTTGCTGTTTGAGGTACTTCGGTTTAGCATCACACTGAATTCAGTGAGAATTGTAAAAGCGAAACGAATGACCGAGCTAAATCGAACTTTGTTTGTACTGACATATACAGAAACTCACCTCGTCACTGGCTTCCATACGGCCTTAAAAAAAGATCCGGCTTTTTTAAATTTCTTTGTATCTCTAATGGCACAACCAATGGTGTATCCAATGGTGTGTCCAATATTATATGCAATGGTGTTTGAATTTTCTATGCCACCTTCGTTCTTGCTGAAGCCTTCATTTTTTCTGATGTTCGTTGGACGATCAATAATGTCATCATACAATTCACAGTCGTCCCGATCTTCAATTAATCGCTCACTAAAAGTAAAACAAAAAATTTACAATGCAGTAATTATTTAAAAACTTATAGAGAAATTACAACACATTACTTGGGAAACATTTTATTTCTTATTTCCCAAAATTTTCCATGAAATAAACAAATTATCGTTTTAGATGTTATGGCAACGCCACACTTTCGATGTCTTCTGATTCACGTCAGAATAACGTCAGAAGGCATCGAGACTTTAATAGTTTCGATGCCTTTTGACGTTATTAAAATTATTAAATAGTCAATAAGTTGCCAAGTGTTGATATATGTCACCTTAGTGTGTCTGCAAAGAAACAGCTTAATAACAACAACACGGTTTCATCAGAATCAAAATTATTACTATTTTGTAGACCTGTAGGGCCTCCTCTAATTCAAATTTAAAGTTATGTGCAGAACTCGTTAGTTTATGTAATTTTATATTTGAGATTTTTCGGTTTAATGCCGATCTCAGATATAGACAGTGGCGCTGTATCGCACTTTGTATATATATAGAGAATGCATATGTCGCTTAACGATGTACTCAATAACATCACGACAGACGTCCATAGTTTTTAGTGGAGCCGAAGAACATGTAGTCGCCTGTTCCTTTTCTACGTGTAGATAAATATAGATAGATATATAAATAATTATCATCATTGTGTTACATGTATGGAGTAACTATATATTTGTTACATAAACAAGGATAGTTCTGAAGAATAAGAGAAAACTCTGTCTAATAATAAATAAACTTAATTTTAAAAATCTAGTAATGAGTTGCTTAACCTTCTTTGTGACATTTACGCTATAAAATTTTCGCAATAAAAATTAAATTAAATTACGCTATAAAAATTTCAGCAATATGCACAAGAGTTATTAAGCTTCAAAGAAAATGAACAAAATCGTGCCCTCAAACACACACGTACATAATCTATACATACAGAAATTCCCCAATTTTTGTTGCATTTCTGGAGGTTTCAAAATCCTTTGAGTCTTGTAAAATTAATGATGTGTAAAACTCTTAGGAATCGTTTTTCGATCGATCGCTATACTTTCCCTTTATTATATACGACAGAGCCGAGAAAATAAAAATAATATAGTGATTATAAATTTGTTACATTAAATTACAACTCATGTTAAGTGATCATATTTATATTTGTGATGTNTTTGAAGTTAAGACTATTAACAAAAATATACATTTTCGAGTCTATCCTTTAATTCTTTTAACACAACCACAGAAGTAACAGTTACAATGGTTTGAAGAATAAACTTCATTAAATAAAGACAATAATACATTATAGCAGGGGTGGCCAACCTGCGGCTCGCAAGCCGCATGCGGCTCTTTGAAGGATTATTTGTGGCTCTCGATAAATGTATCCGAGTTCCCTTTTCATTTTTGTGTTATTATATTTTTAAAAATTATTATTGTTCCGTATGTGTTTCAAAATGTCTTTTAAATTACTAACAACAAATATGAAAGACTAAGTGCAACGTTGTAACAAATTTCATTTCCGTACAAGTTAAGAATGATATGACTCATCGAAAACTGCGCAAACGAATATAAACAGTGGCGTAATCGTCCGTCATCGACCGACTCCAAACCGATTTTGAATTTGTAAACTGTCATAGCAACAAACAGTTGAGATTATGCTTTGAAGGAAACAATTTGTATCACTCTTGCTACGGATATAATTTGTAATCTGGAATTTTTTGCATACCTTTTTAATACATATTTAATTGTGGTTCGCGAAAAATTTCAAATATTGAAAAATGGCTCAGACTATCAAGGGGCTTGGACACCCTGGATATATATTCTCAGAGTACGTCCCCGTCCTTTAGCGGCTCATTCCGTACTATACTATAATACTGTATAACTATCTTATTCTTTTGTCCATTTTGGTCATTTTTTTATGTACTAGGATTTTTTATAATGAAGGAAGAAAAACAATATTTCGAGTTAATATATATTTACTATTCATACTGTTCTGTACATAAAAGATTTTATATGCTACTGCAATCGAGCATTTCGGGTCAACGTTTTGCCTCAGCAAATATAATATTTTTATGTTTATAATTTAATATACCCATATGTATCTTTTAACATTTTCGGAATAGACGTTTGAAATGCCATTTTTTAAATTTTCCCAGCAAAAGTTTTCTTAAATATTTTCCTGTTCATACAACATAGTTTCATTTACTTAAATATCACTAATTCGTTAAACGAATTACCAACTCTTCATCCCACGGAGAAATTATCCAGCTTACACCATCTCACTCTGCAGCTGTTATGAACATATTAAAATATTAGCATAAAAAGGTAACGTCTGCTAAGAAGAAACGTTGGCTTGAAATGCTCGATTGTGGTATAATAGCATATAAGATTACGTTACAGTAAATACATTTTAATTTAAAATTATTTTTCCTCATTATAACAAGTTCCAAGTGGACCTCCACATTAGACTTGCTATAATCACACAAGAATATCTAAAGTGGATAAAAGTATAATATAAGTAATTAAGGACAAGAAGCACGTCTCAACGTAATATAACTGTATTACATATAAAGAGTGATATAACTTACCTGTTAATGCGATCGCACAAAATATCGTAAAATGTCCGAATCTTCTCCATGATTTGTTTATGTGCAGGATTTATGTGATTTTTTATGATGGATCTTCCAAATTTTATTTTTGCGCATTCATCCTGCTCCAACAGGCATTTTTCCTTGCCGCGATATTTAAAATAATCCAATTTTTTTGGATTTACAAATCCTGCCTGTCCATCTGACATTGCCCTAACAATGGAAAGAGAAAATTCTTATAAAACAATAAATGTTAAATACCGAAACTTTTCTTTTAAAATCGAATATACAAAATTTTACGAATGAGTACTTATGTAAACTTATAGAAAAATTATTACACTCTATAAAAAACTTTTCATTTAATGTTTAACAAAGTTTCTTATCACACTGTAAGCTAAACAGAGCCTTATTTAATAAACTTTCATTAATTTGAGTGAGGTAAAGAAGTTTTTACAAATTAAGCTTAAATCTTCAATAAGCATCTTATTATAAAACAACATATAAAAAAATTTAACAACTTATAAATTTTATCTATTAACTACTAATTTAATAAATTATGACAATAGATCAATAAATTCGTCTATTACGTGTAGTGAATCGAAAAAACTACAGATAATAAATAACTCTATTAAAATAGGTTTATAGAGTTAAAATATAGAGTAATCTGTATCCTTTTTTATGTAAATGTAAAAAGCCCTAAAATGTATTTACTCAGCACAAGACCTTAAATTTTAACTTATTGAACTCACATGCAAATCCAACCCTTTCAATTCAACACCAGAATGATTATAGAATACAGCAAAACACAAAAATGTTTGCTTAAACACTACATTCAAAAATATCGAAGAGTCAAAATCTTCAATTCAATTTAAATTAATTATCATTTGCATCGAGCAATTATATTTTAAAGCCATTGATTTTTCGAATGAATTTCTTATTTGCATAAATAACAATAAAATGTGAAAAATGTCTTACTCCAAATCTTCAGGCAAAGGTTGATAACTGTAAGAATCTAAAAACATCTTTTTAATCAATAAGAAACGCACTCTTGACAATAGAAAAGCTAGACAATGAAAGATCAATTGTTGAGTTTCTTTGTTACGCGTAAATGGAAGTCGATAGAAATTTAAATGATTAATTTTTAATTTTATTTTTATTTTTATTTTTTGAATTAGTTTCTGTGTAATAATGACTAAAGAGTGATGGTAATGGCAGTAAAGGTCTTGGCCCACCTCTCTGAACGAGTTAGGATCGAATCCGGGCGAGTAACTTTCCAAGAATTTTTCATGAAAGATCTATCTTCGATGCGTCGAGCCCAGTTTCTCAGCATTGTAGGTTGGACCATACCTACCATTATGGGCATGGTCCAACTCGCAATAAATAGGATTGATAGCTTTTACAGTTGCCTACCTCTGTCTGAGTAAAAAACCACTGAACATTTGTAGTTTTTCGTCAGTTTGCGCCTCGCCGACAGATTGACAAAGTAGAATTTTTCGAGTTTTCTTAACGACTGTAACACTTAAATAGCGGTCAGTTTCCCATTTAAACTTCTTCCGAGAAGCATTCCTCTTCACGTGTCGTGTTGCTATAAACAACTAACGTAATCTTTTTTAATATATTAACATGGCAAGAAAGTAATATTATTAATGACAATAACTGTATCTGAACAACCATCTGTGCAATAGAATTACTGTATGCAGCGTTGCTGTCGATTGCAGCTTAATAAATTATTGTACAATACGGAGGAAGAGATTTTTCGAAATTGTCTCTGCGAGGTAGAGGGAGAGCAGGGAAAGGCGATGCTTAACCTGAAGAGCAACTTCTACTGTAGTACTTTAGATGAGATTTTTTGTTTTTAACTACGTTTAGTCTTCATTGATGTATTAAATTAATAACATTTCAGACATTGTTATAAACATTTTTATATATTTCGATTTTTTAAACAAATGTTCGAATCGTTTTAAATTTGAATTTGTTATTGCATGTTGGTTCGATTATAAAATGATTGTAAACGTTCCAATAAACTGATCAAATGTAAAATTGTTCGTATGATTCTCAGCAATTCTCATTATTTTCAGCGATAGGTGTTATATAAAAATTATTATTAGTGTTGCAACGAATAGTAAATTCGGCCTCAGGCCGAATATCGAATATTCGGCCAGTAGCGTAGCCGAATAGCCGAATATTAGGCCAAACCTTTCAGCTTTATTAACGGTCGTAAGAATATTGGCGCGCAAATCTCATTATGGCAAGGACCATGTTCTCTATTGGCCCGCTGTCACTATGCTTCGCCAATCGCGTTAATTCTTGACAGTTGTAGCGGACAGACAAGAGCGTCATGGTAGTATGCGATAAATAATGATATCAAATGTGAATAACAATGAAATGACCCACTCGTGTAAATAACGGAAAAAGAACAGAGAAGGACCACAAAGTGAAAATGTGAAAATAAATATGAAATCTAGTCGATAACATAATCGAACAAGTCGAGGCAGCTTATTGGCGCGAAATTCGCGGTCGTCAATGCCGAACAATTGTTGTCATAGACTTCGGAAATGCTAAATGCTTGTAATAAAGCTCACTTAGCATGCACGGGCAAAAGCCTGGGACTGTTCGGCTACCAAGCTGTCTCAATCTGTGAAATCAAAGCTGTGACATATACCGACGTCCTAACTGTCTCTTTTCTCCGTTATCATCAGGCTATGAGTCACGTAATTATATAATGGAAAAACTACGACGGAAAAGTGACGAATCGAAAGAATCGTCAGCGCGTATTATTATGTATGCATAGGCATACGTGGACTAGAGAGATAAAGGAAAGAGAAAGGAAACAGCAAAGACGAGCGCTTAAAATAAATAGGCAGGATCAGACTCTCACATGTGTGCGACAATTCTGGAATGAATAGCTGTGTACGTGTGGTGATCTTTGTAATTATAAATTGTGAATACATGTAACTAATATTATTATTATTTTTTATTTTGTGCATGTTATAAGTTACAAATAAATATAAACAAACAACACTAACTCGAGAACATTAGAGAGGTTGCGGCCGACGTTTTCAACGCGAAAACGTGTACGTCAGATATACAGCGCCGTTTTCATATAAGTCTAGAAGTTTGACAATGGTGTTTTGATAGTCAGTGGAATCCTGCTCGACATTCCAAACACCATTGTCAAACTTCTAGGCCTTTGCGAAAGCGGCACTGTACATCCGACGTACACGTTTTCGCGTTGAAAACGTCGGCCGCAACTTATCTATTAAATCTAAATACCAAAATTATTAATTTACTGTGTTTTTCTTATTTCTTACTCTTGTTTTTAGGTATTCGGTATTCGGCCGAATAGCGAAAAATAGGCCGAATAGGCCGAATACGGAATAGTAACCGAATATTTGTTAGATCACTAATTATTATGTTTGTTGAATTACTGAATATAGATAAGGGTTGCTTCCAAAACTTCCCGCGGGCGAAGTCGCGAGTAACAGCTAGTTTTGTTTATAAAGAACAAAGCTATATTTGACAGCACGGTAATAACGGCTCTCGTTTCGCTTTATAATCATATGCGTTTATACGGTTTTTACTATTATGACGACATATTATCGCTTACGAAATTAATTATTTTAAGATAATTTGGCGGCTCTTTCATGTTGAGCTTGTTCGAAAATTTTCAAAACAAACAATGATTAATATTAATAAATAGTAAGTTACTGTACTATAATACTATTAAATAACGCAGGCAGAAACATACCAAAATATTTAAAATGTATGAATATTCACAAAATATTCAAACAAAATCACTGCAACATTCTAATTTTAGTACTGTGGATTGATTTCAAGATCATCCGATCAAATACCGTTTGATGTGTATCATATTTTTATCTTCTATTATAACTTTAACTAAGTAAATGTTGAATACTTCAACCAATAAACTATAATTTTAGGAAATTAAGTCAACTACCTTATGTAGCTGATAGTAATGGCATTCTGTCTGCAAAATTTCAGAAATTATCGGACAAAAAATATTAAACGTCAAAGAGGGTGAGAAAATCGTGCTCTCCACACACCAGACACACACCACTAACATGCACGCAGAAAAAATTTCCGATTGTTTTGCATTTGTCGAAGTTTCAATATCCCCTGAATATAAAAATGTGAAAAACTTCGAGGGTCATTTATGACGAATTGCCATACTTTTCCTCTGTTATATGTAACAACATCGGAAGTAAAAAATCGAAAATGTGTCATAATTTTACAAAATTATTGTCATTTACTTGAGTAACGTTTCACAACATATTGATTATTACACAACCGTTTGCGGCAACAAATCGATTAATGTACTAGGCTGACATTGATCTAAAATTAGATGTTTACCAACGTTATATGTTTATCTTACTCTCTATTTCTGCGTTAAAGTAAATCGTATTTCCTGATATCATCGAACGTGTTTCACAATATATATTATTTTATCGAACGGGATATAAGTATTGCGACTTAATTCGTTTATTTAGGTAAGTTTATGTTTTCAATAATATTTTTCTCCCCTATTTTTATTCTTATTACATTCCCAGATATGTTATACATAACAGAGGACAGGAATGGCGCACTGTCAAAAATGACCCTTCCCCAAAGATTTTTATATTTTTGGACTCAGCACACCTTGAAAATGTCGAGAAATGCAGAAAGTTCGGGTTTTTAATCTGTATGTAAAGATATTCGTCTGTAGAAGGCACGATTTTAAGTCGTAATAAGTTTCGTGATTTTCATCTAAAATTTCTGAAATTTTGCAGAAAGGTTTGCGTGTCAGAGGATTCATGTTATTAAATTTTAGTTATTAAAAGTTCAGAGGGCAAAGAGGTACAGGTAGTCGTGTGTATCTCCAGTAACATCGAAGTTAACGATGATTATATATTATTAGAATTTCTAATTTTTTCAAAAGACATCCCTTAATTCAAAATCAAGATTTTTGACATTTTTCATAATTAAAACTGTAAACATATAACTATCATATATGAAGCAATTCTGGTTAAGGATTACTTTAACATTTAGCATGAGATATATAAGTGTTATCTGACATGCTAATTGTATTCGTGTAAAATTTAATCATTTTATTTATGTAGCATATTTATTTTTATTTTTTAACTGTATATATTATATTTATCGTACACATAAACACTTATTACAGAATTTTAATAAACATAAACCGATTAAAAAAATATGAAATAATAAAACTTATGAAAAACAATATTGTATTATTTATAATGATGTGAGGGACAAACAGACCCTTAATAAAGTGTTAGCTTATATTTTTAACTATTACAAAATAACAAAAAGCTTAATTTTTAGGATAGAGATGAGTTTTTTAAAAATCTGTAAATGCTAATAACAATAAAAATCTTCAATGAGCCTGATATTATTAGAGATACTTGCGACTACCTTTAATCACCGAAATTTTCCTTGACCTTTCATAACCAAAATGTCATAGCATCAATTGCACTAATAAAAAACCCTTCTGCGTACATTTTAGAAATTTTCGATAACATGCACAAAAATTATTAAACTTCATACAAGTTAAAGAAAATCGCCTCCCTCCACACACACACACACACACACACACACACGTACAGTACACTAACACCCATACATACGAAACTGCTCTCTCGATTTTTTTGCATTTCTCGTCGTTTTAAAGAGTCCTCAATCCAAAAATGTAAAATTTTTCAAGAGTTAACTTTTGACCCCCCAAAAATTTTTACATTTGACTATTTTTACTCATTGCCATACTTTTCCTCTGTTATATATAATAGGTAAAAATGTAAAAACACAGAATGCATTTAGCATGTGACAGAAGAATTTTGTTTTAAAAGTACTTATTGGCAGTCGAAGACAGTACTTATTGGTACTTACAAATATTTCCAAAAGGCAGTACTTATTGGCTGATGATAAAAGTAAAAATGCTGATAATATCATTAATATTTCTAATGGCAGAATAATAAGCTAAAACCTACTTCCAACCAATTTAATTCTTATTATTACAACATGAATGGAAACTCAACATTCACTTTTTTCACATATTTGTAATTAAGTGTTTGCTGCCATTTTTGTATTTCATATTGGCGAGGGTAAATAATAGAACAAAGGTTAATAAAACAATTAAAAGTTGTTTTGTTAATAAAACAATTCGTCGTTTCAGCTTTTAACAAAAAAAATTCAAGAAAACAAAATATACATTTTAAAAATATAAGATGTTCTTCGCAATTATTTCTATATAGGTAAATCCACGATCGATACACAGACTTTTTGCCTAACACGCGAAATTATGACTGATTGAGCAACGAATTACATTAATTAGACAAATGTAAAAAAATCATTAAAAATGTTATAAATAAATTTTAAAAAATTATTATTTGGCGTTTAGTAGTAACAATTTTACTAATTTCAGTTTGATGATTTCGCTTCCTGTCTAGAAAATGCTACAAAATAGTACACAATGACTTGCCTCATTCATAATTTGTTACCAATGACATTACTTATTTACTTCTGTAATGTAAACAGTTTTCTGAACTGATTTGTAACGTATTCGTTACATTATTCTGTACACAGACCATCTTTTTACGATATATTACTCTATTAAAAATTTGTATTATATATTTTTATTCATTAATGTATTAAACCGTATACAAAAGAAAACCTACAATGTCAATGGACATTAAATCACAGTAATATTACTGAAATCAGAATAATAATTTTTTAATTTCAGAAATTTGTTGTTTTTATCACGCTGAGTGTAGTGGTTTTCGTAAAAGTTATTCTTTTATTCTGGTACGTCATTAGCGAATTCGAAAACTTAATCTACAGTCAAGAAATCTATGTGCTGATCACGAAATTTTTGCATGAACAATTGTAAGCACCATTATATTGTTCAAATTCATATTTAGCTGCGATGAAGTTAGAAAAGTTTAATTTAACGAATTTAATATTTTATGCCTTATATAATCATTGTATAATTTGATAGAATAGTATATTATTTATATCACATATAAAAATACATAATAATAAGTCTGTCATGTTAAATTTTCCGAAATTCCTGAAAATGTATCTTATTCTTAATGAAAAAAAATTGCTCTAATGATGTGTCTGATGTTATTAAATAAGAAAAGTATTTTCATCAAACATTTAACAATAGAAGCTTAATTACTTTAAGCAATTTATTAAATTAAATATGTAAAATGATCAAAGTATATAATAAATACATCCGTAACAGACATTTGAAAATAATAAACTACAGCCAAATTTCTGAAAAGTTTCAAAGACAGCAAAACTAAAAACGATATAAGTACAGGTAATTTACGGAAAACAAGAGATAATCGCTTACTACAGCGGGATAAACAACTTTGATCATATGACTACTTTTTACAACTATACTGTATTAGAAACATCCGCAGATTGCCTTCAGTAATTTTTTTATTCTTTGTTAAATATTGCATGTGTAAAATCTATTATTATATATAGGCTAAGTCGCAGATCTAAACGCAAACATATTTTCTGTACAGGTGTGCATGACCAAAATTTCCGACCAAATCGAAAGACGAAAATCTATCTTTATGCTTCCTAAAGATGTCAGAACTGAAGTATCAGTAGACTTTTATAAAAAGTATTTAATAGAGGAAAAGGTGGTATTATGAAACCCTGCAGGTATTATGGAACCCCTCTATTTCGAACTGACAATAAAGGTGAACTGTAGCAGAATGTGGCTGATTGCACTCGGCAGACATCCATAGCAATGGGAAAACCCGTTTCACTTCAGGTAAACAATTGTCTGTAGTGAATTAGCATATGTGAGAAGCCAAGGGCATAAGATTTGCTTATGTCATTTACTGACACAAAATCGTCAGATTGGCTCACTTATTCTTTTAGGAGGGCTTTAAATAAAAAGGATATTGACTGCGAAGTCTCTATCCAACGTCAGGATCCTACACACCAGTTAATCGGATTTATTACACGCGAATTAACACGCGTTCATGAATCAATACGGAGAAGGTGAAATCTTTTGATTCAGACATAATGAGACATTTCTTTAACATAAAAATATCAAATATTTTATAAAACAAAGAAAAAATATACAAGTTCGACCTTCAGATATAATTATGATATCGCAGAGAGAGAGATCACATTTCAGTTAAAATTATACTACTTCATTATATATTTTTTTCTATATTTAGATCGATTTCAATGTTCGTTATTTCACTATTTCTTCTCTTGTTTCAGTTCTTGTCACTTATTACTTCTTGGGCGGCACTTCAAAAACATTTTCATTAACTTGGGAACTTATAAACTTTGTATGAACTTCGGGAGTCTGCTATGGGCGTTGGACGTGGGGAGATGATATGGAATACGTCCTTCTTCTATGGAATATCGTGGCGTACTCCCCAAATAATACTAAAGAATCCTTTTTTTTTTATGTTTGTCACCAATGGCAAAGTTGTATTTTTCCCACGTGATTAGAGTGGGGATTTACTAATTTTTGAACATAAGGGAAAACAAAAATGATGTAGAACTTTTGTTGAGAAGGAAGGCGATTTTACCAGCTACCTTCGTTTTTAACTTAAATTTTTTTCATTTAAATCAGTAATATTATTTCAAACATTTAATGCTGCACGATTAACGTTTAATGGGATTTTTTTAATCAAATTTCATTCATCGTTCTAAAGTTCTAGTGCACAGATTTTACTTCGGTAAAGTTATTTAAAGCTAATATCTGATGTGAAAAACGACCTCCAATAGTTTTTTTAATTTTTTAAATTAATATATTTTATTATATATACGTTTAATTAAGTCGGGTGGGTCGGAAATCGCAATAAAAAACGTAATTTTTCAAAAATGTTTAGAAATATACGGCCAGCTAGNTTTTTTTAAATTAATATATTTTATTATATATACGTTTAATTAAGTCGGGGGTCGGAAATCGCGATAAAAACGTAATTTTTAAAAATATTTAAAAGTATATGGCCAGCTAGTATTTACTCTACTTTAAACCCTTAACCTCCTGTAGGTTTTATGAGAATGTTCCGCGAAATACGATACCAGCTGTTCTCGAGGTCATACAGCCGTAAACACAATTACAGTAATACCTCGACTTACGCTACCCCGACTTACGCGAACCCGGAGTTACGCGATTTTCAAATGTCGTCGATTCGTCTTTTGTTTGAGCGCCACGCAACCCTTGATTACTCACTTCCCTCCACACTATTGTTCAGCTTACATGTTCGGATGTGTCGCGCGGAATCCACACATAGCTACAATTTATTTTGTGTTATTGATTTCTGTGTTTGTTATATCTACGGAGACTTAAGCGACTCCACTATGTCATCCAAACAAAGTAAAACTAATTCTTCTGCATCAAACAAGAAAAGAAAGACTTCATGTTTGGAATCTAAAGTTAACATTGGGTATGTTCGTAAAGTCGAACGAGTTAAACGAGAATGATGTCATCGTTATTCCTATTTCGTTAGACTTTTCGAACGATTCGTTACTAACGCGTTTAACTCGTTTGACTTTACGAACGTGCCCGTTATTAAGTACTTCGATACAAAAATGAAAATTTTAGAATTGGCAAAGAAGTTTGATCTACCGGAATTGTCGGTCAGAACAATTATAAAAGGCAAAGAAAAATTTCTCGAAGCTGTGAAAAATGCTCGATCTTTAAATTTAAGCATCATTCGTAAACGTGACAGTATTATCGCTGAGATGGAAACAATGTTAAAATTATGGCGTAATAATCAAGTAAATGTGAAAACTTGTAAAATAATATAGGCCTAATTTGTTATACATATGTATTATCTAAGATTTTATTAACATTTTTTTCTGAATTGTTGTTTTCTTTAGTCTCCGGCCCCAATTAAAAATTATTTGTATGTATTTATATGCGAAATTATATAATACAGTAACACCCCGACTTACGCGAATTCGACTTACGCGGTTACCGCTCGGTCCCACCTATCGCGTAAGTTCCGGGTATTACTGTAGTCATAAGCGTCAGATTTCGCGGAAAGGCGAGACAATGGAAGTTAAAATTTGAAGCTTTCTCTTCAAAATTAACGCATTTCTTTCGTTTTTTTCAGTTTTAAGAATTTTTTATGTTTAATTACATTAAAATTAAAAATTGGTGTGTAGCAAAGGAAACTCGGCTATAAATGAAAAAAATTACCTGTATGTAAAAAATGTAACGATACAGGATCTAATACCGAGAAAAAGTATCGATATTAACTTGTAAAATTGATAACCACAGTATCAAGATGTCTCTAGTAACATCCATTAATCGTGGCACTGCATACATAACTTACTTGAATACCTGGCTTTATATTCGTTTCGGTTATTAGCTATATGTATATGTCATCTGTGTTTTTGGTAGTTTTAAGTAGAATACTTTGGTATTTAATTTTAAATTATACAAAATTAATATTATTATAGTGTTGTATATTGCGACTGAAGGGTTGACACCATCATTGATGCCTACATTATTGTATAATGACACTACTGTGTCTTTGTTTGAAAACTCAGAAGCCGCTATGGCTGATCGTTTATTATTTTAATCGAGCGGTATTTTAATATTATTTTAATCACGTGCATAGGGTAGTCAGGGTCTCGGAAAAAATTGCACTCTACTGCGGATTAACAAAAAAAATGGCCGTTTATTAAAAATCGAGTTCTGTTTTTTTAAAAAATGAATTTATATAAAATACCTACCAATTATACTTTGTTAAAACTAACACTCAATTATGAAATATACCTTATAGAGTGTCAGATCTTTACACCTATTCTTATGGTAAAAATAAAACATATAGCAAACTGTATCGAATCCATACAACTTTTATCTATCGGATTTTTAACTAGCACTTTAATTAACAGATATTAATGCAATCTGACATTAACTAAACTACTCTGAATATAATCCACTTCTAGTGGCAGTACGAAAGTACTTATCTCAATAGAGAACAGATATTCGAAACTATTAGCGGTTTCTGGTGCTACAGTTGGAAAGAATGCTATCAAAATAATTGTTAACTTTACAAATGTTACATGTTAGAACCTTTTCTGATGTAATACTTAAAATACACAAGTATGATATCAGAACAGATTCCACACAAGAGTAATTTTCCAATGGCGCAGACGCAAGACTCCATAGTAAAATGGGATGAAGCGGTTATTGTCAAGTCATTGCAATCCCCATCATTAGCAAAGACCGCTGAAAAAATTGAAAATTTACAAGAGCAAACTAGAAGAAGCATGCAGAAATGCAAAGTTCGCAGGAATTCTATCAACGGCCTGGAAATTTATAGTCAAAAAGTTTGCCATCAACTTGTAATCTTATATTAGTTACCTATTTAATCAATTATAACTTAACAATTTATTTTAATATTTATTTAAAGTATTATTAGTAGATTTATTTTTTATTTAATTAATGCTGTCTGATAATTTAACAACTGTTAAATAAGTACGAAAAAATTACTGGCACGATTTCAAAAATACCAGAGTTATCTGGTATTTTTGAAATCGTGCCAGTAATTTTTTAATTCAAACACAAATTATTTATTGTATATATACGTTCACTTGGCAAATCACAAAAATACATTTTATTCAGTTGATACGTGTTTCTCTCGTTTATACGCGTTTCAGGCATTTCTTGCCCCTCTTCAGCCAACTAAAAATAAAAGTTTACAAGTTACAACAGTGTAAACAAACAAACATATAAAATCATGTTATTTTAAAAACATACCTTTTAGATGAGTTTAAACAATTTTAAAATTTCTTCCATACACTTACAGTCACGTTTAAATCTATTTAACAATTAAAATTTACATACTAGTCTTTCGAAGTAATCCATCCTTAAAAACGTATTTCGCTGATCTTTCTTTCTCCTTTTTCCTCCAGTTAAGCTTGCCCACTGTCTACTATACAGACACATGACGAGTAGGTGATCTTGTGGCAACATTTTTTAAAAAATAATTTTTTTACATAAAAAATCTTTTACAAAACTATTCCTAATACTGTATTATAAGATATTGAGCCAGTTTTTGTTTATTTTAATACTTCGATTTGTATTTATACATTTATTACTTTTGATAATTTTTACGCTTTCTTTGAACTTTCTATAATATGTTTCTTATTCTTTCTGGAGTATTTGTACTTTATTTTACAATCATTCAGGGTGCAATGATAATGAATGGCATAATTTAATCTGTTATATTTTAGATCTGCTATATGTTGTTTTAATCTGGTTTTTAACTTCTTTTTAGTTTCTCCTATATAATATTTATTATCTCTACAAGTACAATAAATTTTATATAATACATTTTTAGTTTCAGTTGGTAGTTGTTTTTTGTCAGTGTTCAGCTGTTTTCGCCTTGTATACATTTTTTGGTATGACGGTGCTAACATGAAGTTTATGTTACTTATTTCATTATTAATTTGTTCGTGTAGTCCTTTGATGTATGGAAACCCGACATACTTTATATCGTTTGTTTTTTTTATTGTCTTGTGGCTTTTTAAGATTATTTATTTTAAGTTCCCATTTTTTAAACAATCTTTGTGGGTAACCCGCCAGGAGAAATTTCTTTTTTAATTCAGCTAAATCTGCAAATATGTGTATTTCTTGAGTTGTTCTGTTTTTTTATTTTAGAATATTCCATTTTAAATACATTATATTTGACTTGAAGTGGTACATTTGACTGATATTTTATTGTTATCTGACTCGAACCTGGCTTCTTAAATGTTCTAAATTCTAAGCTCTGTTTTAATCTTCTTATCGTAATGTGTAAATAGTTAATTTCTTATTTGGTTGTATCTTCTATTTCTGTTCAAAATATTATCGTTTTTTGTATATTATTAACTTGTTTGTTGATTTCTTCTATTTTTATTTCAGTTTCATTGCATGTTATTAAAATGTCATTCACATGTCTTTTATAAAATTTTACGCCTCTGATATTGCTACTTTTGTTAAGTATATCTATCATTATTAATTCTGCTAAAACAGCTCAACACTGAGAAAAAACAACAACTACCAACTGAAACGAAGAATGTACTATATAAAATTCATTGTAATTGTAGAGATAATAAATATTATATAGGAAAAACTAAAAAGAAGTTAAAAACCAGATTAAAACAACATATAGCAGATCTAAAATACAACAGATTACATTATGCCATTCATTATCATTGCACCCTGAACGATTGTAAAATAAAGTACAAATACTCCAGAAAGAATAAGAAACATATCATAGAAAGTTCAAAGAAAGCGTAAAAATTATCAAAAGTAATAAATGTATAAATACAAAACGAAGTATTAAACGGAACGAAAACTGGCTCAATATCTTATAATATTAGGAATATTTCTGAAAAAGATTTTTTATGTAAAAAAATAATTTTTAAAAAATGTTGCCACAAGATCACCTACTCGTCATGTGTCTGTATAGTAGACAGTGGGCAAGCTTAACTGGAGGAAAAAGGAGAAAGAAAGATCAGCGAAATACGTTTTTAAGGATGGATTACTTCGAAAGACTAGTATGTAAATTTTAATTGTTAAATAGATTTAAACGTGATTGTAAGCGTATGGAAGAATTTTTAAAATTGTTTAAACTCATCCAAAAGGTATGTTTTTAAAATAACATGATCTTATTTGTTTGTTTGTTTACACTGTTGTAACTTGTGAACTTTTTTAATTTTAGTTGGCTGAAGAGAGACAAGAAATGCCCGAAACGTGTGTAAACGAGAGAAACACGTATCAACTGAATAAAATTTAATTCTGTGATTTGCCAAGTGTATGTATATATACAATAAATAATTTGTGTTCGAATGAAAAAAGTGCGAATTAAATGAAACTTGTTATAATTGTTGAATTAAAATAAATAGCGAAACAATTTTTGTATGTAGAGACAAAATACAAAATTAATTTTCCCGAAATCATTTCAAAATGTTTTATTACAGAAAAAAATTATTTCGTTTATACATGAAAATAATAAAAAAAAGTAAAATGTTTTAGCAATTATAATCGATATTTTGAAATTTCTATATCACTGCTATATAATTTACAAATCGATATAAGTTCATTACTCGAAATATTCATTACTTTCAAATCGAAATATTCATTACTTCCAAAACAGGCGACTGCCCGTTTTGGAAGTAATGAATATTTGAAATTAATATTTAAAATCAATTATCTTTGCCAGTAGAAAACACAGAGCTTTAATATTCTAACTGATTAATTTATTGATTTTAATCTTCAATTCAAAAAGCTTTTAGTAAAAACTTATTAAACCAAAAATAAAAACTAAAATATTGTTTACAATAAACTATATAAGCAGAATAAACTCATTACGAGTTTTGAGTACTGCACTGCAATCACGAAAACTAACTAGGTAAGTAAAATTATCGATATACTAGCAGGTAGGCCCAGCGTTTCTTGGGCAAATGTAACGATAGCGAAGATTAAGATTATTAGGTTATAGTCAAGCTTACCCGTTTTCACAGAATGCAAGAATTGGGTCTTCCTGTTTCCCGACTAATTAAAGAATTTTAGATGGGTATAAAAATATGTTCGATTTCTCGCAAAAACGAAAAAAAAAACTGCATCTGCATCTTGCACGTCGCTTTCTCTTAACAATTCCATTGTTACGTAACACTTCCATTGCTGACACGTTTATTGTTGACACTTTCATTGTTACTTAACACTTCCATTGTTGATGGAAGTGTTAAGTCTTAATCCTGTCTCTCTCCCCCGTAGAAAATAATTTCGAAAAATCCCTTGTTTGTGTGCATTTTTTGACATACCCTAACTGTATACCAAATTTCAACTTTCAACTCCTAACCGTTTGGGCTCTGCGCGTATTATTATTATTTTATCAACTCATCTCGATTGTATATATAGATTTATCCTATACATTACAGAATTATATTAATTATTTTCGTATTATACACTATTAATTGATTAATTGATAGATTAATATTAGATTAATTGATGTTAATATGTTTTAATATTTTATTAAATTTGTTGATTTATACACTGAAGACGGAGCCGAGATATGACTATGAAATTGACGTTTGTGCTGTTTTTTCTTGCGAACCATTTGTTTACTCACGAATCTTTCGCTGGTAAGTTATATGTTTTACAATAGAAATAGAAGATCAAAGCTAATAACAAACAATTTTGACTGTATTATTTATTCATTTCTATATTTATAGGGGAGAATTTACTATTTTGTTTTATTTTAACTGCATATTCTAATTCCTGTTATGTTGTAAAACTTATATAAAATAGATTTATAATAGGAAAGTATGGTATAATAGTGATCTTTTGTTGTTTTGTAAACAGGTCGAGATACACACGACCTGTTTTATATCTTAAATTCGTGACATTAAATCATTAATATTTAATATTATAAATTTTCACAAATAAAAACTCCTATGTGCAATATTTCAGATTATTTCGATAAAAGGCATAGAAGTTGTTAAGCTTCAAACAGGATAAACAAAATCATGCACACACTAGCATCCATCTATACAGGAAAACTCCCGAATGGTTTTTTTATTTATTTTTGCATTCTTTGACATTTGAAGGACATCAAAGTCCGAAACATGTAAAAATCTCAAAGGGGAATTTTAGAACTTTAATCAAACGTCATACTATCTCTCTGATTTATCTCTGATATAGAGGGGGTTGCAGAAGTAGGTATATAGTTGTTATAATGGAAAAAGGCATACAGGAAAAAATTGGAAGAAAAAGCATGTATTTTTATGTACAAATTACCGTATATTTCCGCAGATAAGACGATCTTCAGATAAGATGATCTTCAGATACGACGAGGTAAACATTTTCGTCAAATTTTTATACTTTTAGCATTTATCTGTACTATAAGATGACCCCAAACTATAAACGGCCTATGAATTTAATTTAGATCAGTGATCAACATCTAGATAATAATACGGTATAGCATATAGGGAACTATATCCTATTTTTAATTTTTCGAATAAATAAATTTGATTTTCTTGCATCTGATGATACTGCCTTGGAAGTATTGCAAGCATCCCCACTGACTCAGGCATTCGAGTAATTAGCTAGACTAAGGGTCCCGAAACTTTTTATCCTGTCGATCACTTTATAGAATATTTGCCTTTTTATCGACCCCAGATTACGTATTTAACAAAAACATTAAATCATTTTTGCATTTCTGATGTTAAGCGACAAAGGAGACTTGCATAACAACCCAACAAAAGAATTTATAGTTCCCATATATTATAAAATCCACCCTATAACATTAACAGAAAAAGAAGATATTTTCTACTGATTTATAATGTTAAAAAACAATAGTAAAATTATGGATGGATGGAAATTTGCCTATAGTTATTAAACCGTACATGTCACAATACACAATTATCTTTTAAAACATAACATAAGTTATATTAGATGAAAAAAACCTCTTACTGTCATTTTGCGACTACTACTGAATGCCTTAAAAATATATTAACATAACTTTTTATTAAAATAATTGATATTAGTAGGATCGATGTGTCTGAAGAGAAGCAATAAGATTATTGAAATTCGGTTGAAAATTGGTAAGTTTTAGTCGCAAATCACCACGGTTCTCCAAGTTCAATCTGTTCCTCTGTTTTGTCAAAATTGCGTTCGAGTGGCTAAAACCAGCTTCAACCATGTATAAAGTTGGGAACAAAAGTAAGAAAGGTTCGGCTTCTGCTCTGAGTTTGGGATATTTAGTGGCAATATTGCTATTGCTCCAAAATTCATCGAGGTTTTTATTTTTAAACAACACTTTAGCTTCGAGATCTACACATATTTCAATCAGTTTGTCTTCTAAGCCAGGTTCATTACCTTCATTATCTATTTTTACATCAAATGGATTAGCAAACCATTCGGGAACATGCATATTCTCCAATTCTTTGAAACGTGCTTAAAAGTATTCTTTTAATTTATCATGATGTTTAATATATATCTCCAAATCACGGTCGGAAACCTTTTCATTTTCTCATAGTACACGCAAGTTTGAAAAATATTTAAAATCTGATCGTGTCAGTAAAGATTTAAATAGCTCCATTTTTACTTGAAAGGTCGTTATGATTGTTCGAGCTTGAAAAATTGTAACGTTTTTTTTTTCTTGCAAACGCTTCTGTACTATACAGTAATACCCCGAACTTACGCGATAGGTGGGACCGAGCGATAACAGCGTAAGTCGAATTCGCGTAAATCGGGGTATAATTTCTCTATGTGTGTAAAATCCAAGTCGGAAGTATGTAAGCTAATAAATGTTCTCGTTAAACTTATTTCGTCTTTTGATTCGTTCATTGTTACAAGAAATCACTACATAGAGTCGCTCGAGTCTCCCTAGATATAACAAACACAGAAATAAATAACACAAAATCAATTGTAGATATGTGTCGATTCCGCGCGACACGTCCGAACATGTAAGTTGAACAATACTGTGGAGAGAATGAGTAATCAAGAGTTGCCTGGTGCTCAAACAAAAGACGAATCGACGGCATTTGAAAATCGCGTAACTCGGGTTCGCGTAAGTCGGGGTAGCGTAAGTCGAGGTATCACTGTATTAATGATTCTCGATATATTACGATATTTTCTCTGTAGAAGACAAAATATCTACATCTATATATATATATATAACCCATTCAACGGGTATCCGTCCGTCCGTCCGTCCGTCCGTCCCGTAACCGTTTGATAACAGATACTAGAGGCGCCACTATCGTGTGTCATATGTCAAACATTCAAATTAACAGTTTTAATTCTTATTTAAATTAACAATGTAAATTATTATTATTCATTTGGCAATAAAGTATTATTTGGTCAATATAACAATATAAATAATTCAGTATATTTCTAATAGGAATTTATTATTTCAGGGGCTTATATCTCGCGAATGGTCACGAGTAGGGGTATGGTTCTTTTGCCTTTTTGTTCGCACAGGGGGCTACAGTTTGGAGGGTCGCCACCTCTTCACCTAATCTTACCATTGGGACTTTAACAGAGCTGTACAGCATATTGATAGGAACAATAAAGTCAAAGGAACCGTGCTTCATGGAAATTTGTAAACAACGCCCACTAGGGGGCGTCCCGGGCTACTAGTTTAGATATAAAATACTTAAAGTGACAATTCTAATAGAGTGTAACAGTACAACGTATGTCTGTGTATAATGAACTACCAGCGTTCATAACATGTTTGCTAGTACAGTTTCCAGATGGGTGAAAACAGAGTAACACATGCTTAAAGGCTAAGGCAAAACTCAAGTGATAACTAGGGTAGTCAGTAATGTTGATCGTATCCGTATTTCGATTTTCTATTAGAATATTCTATTTTTTTCCTAGACAGTTTAGTTGATCCACTTTGGGATTAATCGACCCCTTTCGACCCTCGTGTATTAATTGATTCCTGGATAACTTATCGACCCAAGGAGTCGCTATCGACCACTTTGGGAATCCCTAACCTAGACTATTCAAAAAACGTCATATGGGCTATTTAAATACATTGGTGAATGATTTGTTTAATTTTATAATGGTTTTAATTTATATAAATTTTAGTCTAGTCTTTTTTAAATCTATCCTATAAGACGACTGTAAATTTTTGGTTTTTTTTAATGATGAAACTATCGTCTTATCTGCCGAAATATACGGTACATCACAAATAAGGAATACGAACTAATAAAATATTTTTAAAAATAATAACAATAAACACCAAACATTTATATTCTTTAGATTCTCACCTTTATACCTACTTTGGCACATCTCTGTATATAACAGCCAGAAAATAACAGTGTAGTTACAAACATCGATTCTAATATTGAACGAAGCTGGAAATTATAATCATTTTTTACAAATGTTGATTCATTCAATATTATGTTTACAAAAACTTTAATTAAAACAATTTTAATGTATTATAAACACTTTATAAATTGCTTTTATTGAGAATGTTTTTTGAGATTATAAGTAAGAAATTGTGCGATGACCTGAATTCCATTGTATACATTATTGGGATGTACAGTAGAGAACATACATATAACATGATTAACATACTTATTGTTGTGTGTAAAGAGATATGGCTTAGGAAAAATGGTGAAGTGTAATACTCTATTAGACCATTATTGCAATGTATTGTTATTGGACCTATATTTTGTCAAAAGTATTTTATCACACGAATAGATTCCTTGTGTGCATGTCAAGTTGCTTTTGCCGAATTTCGAAAAGTCATTAATTTGGCTGCAATGTGAAAAAGTGTAAACGTATAAATTGCCAGTGTTTGTTGTTTGTCCGTCTGTTTGTTTTTTTTTATTAAGCTCGATCACAAAATAGGAAATACAATATGACTTATGAAGAGTCTTCGAACCACAGCCTCAAACAACTATAAACGTATTTCCTTAAGAAAAACTTACGTGTTTTCAACATTATGCTTTTCAGAATTTTATAATAAATAACAATTTCAGGGTTTGCTTTAACTACAATATTATAACAGATTGCACCACTACAATTTAAAATTTTTTGTTCGAAAATTTCGCTACCTTTTTCAATATTTTATAGATATAAATTATTAAATTAACGAATACATATACATATATATATAATAAGATAAACATTTAATTAATATTATATTATATAGAACAAATCATGAAAAATACACTTAGTAGAAGCTTGAAGAAAATAAAAATCACGGGAGTACCTGTAAGTTTTCTTTTTATTTACCTTATGAAATATTGTTACAAAATATATCTTATTTCCGTTGTTATAATATTTTTAGTTCCCTCCTTATTTAAAAATGAAGAAGATTAATAACACAGTAGTATTTGATGGTATCGATTTTAAATTTCTAAGTTTAGTCATTCAAAATTTAAAAAATGTTCAGTAAGTAAATTCAATTTATTTATCGATAAATATATAGGATAATATACAATTTTATAAGATATTTTACACAGATATGAAATTATTGAACCTGTTGAAAAAGTGTTTGGAATTAAATTAGACAACGGCTCGTGGAATGGTTTAATTGGAAGAATACAAAGAAAGGTAAGAAGAGAAATAACAGTTCAATTGAATTTGTAAAATTAATTATAACTATATACAATATTTAATTTATTTTTATAAGGAAGCTGATCTTAGTGGAATCATGTTATACGCGACGTACGACAGATTTCAAGTAGTAAAATTAACAGCTTATATTAGTAGTAGTAGGGTTCTATTTGTTGTTTCTAGACCTAAACAACTGTCAAAACTAACAACAATAATAAGGCCATTTTCATTTGAAGTGAGTAAAGTTTTTTTATTTTTTATATTTTTACTAAAATTACGTTGATTTAAAAAACTCCGTGCACGAAATAAACGAAAATTCTTTTGTACGAGAATGTTCCAGTTGGCGAGTTATTTCGGAAATATCTGTACGAGTCATTCTTTTTAACCGCCTCTGCATTGTAGTTCCGGCCGAATAAACAAAAATATTTTAAAAAAGCTTTTGTATTGTCAAATATCTAATTTTATACTTTTTTCCAATAATACGAATATTTCAAGATCATTTGCAATATTAATGACCAATCTGCTTTTATTTAGAATTTGAGCTTTTATGTATATCGTATTTACACATCCTATGGATTATTGAAATGTTTTCATAATCATAATTCGTATATTTATTTTATTTTTTGCAATTTTATTTTGAAAATGATGTTAGACACATAAAATATGAAAACAGATATCAAAGCATAGAAGCTACCGTGGTCCCGATTAACTATATACAAATTTCAGGTACAAACCGTAGTTACTTTATTTCAATTCAAACATTTCATTTGAAGGGATATAGACAGATGACTGGCATGAATCNAAAAGTGTTTGGAGTTAAATTAGACAACGGCTCGTGGAATGGTTTAATTGGAAGAATACAAAGAAAGGTAAGAAGAGTAATAACAGTTCAATTGAATTTGTAAAATTAATTATAACTATATACAATATTTAATTTATTTTTATAAGGAAGCTGATCTTAGTGGAATCATGTTATACGCGACGTACGACAGATTTCAAGTAGTAAAATTAACAGCTTATATTAGTAGTAGTAGGGTTCTATTTGTTGTTTCTAGACCTAAACAACTGTCAAAACTAACAACAATAATAAGGCCATTTTCATTTGAAGTGAGTAAAGTTTTTTTATTTTTTATATTTTTACTAAAATTACGTTGATTTAAAAAACTCCGTGCACGAAATAAACGAAAATTCTTTTGTACGAGAATGTTCCAGTTGGCGAGTTATTTCGGAAATATCTGTACGAGTCATTCTTTTTAACCGCCTCTGCATTGTAGTTCCGGCCGAATAAACAAAAATATTTTAAAAAAGCTTTTGTATTGTCAAATATCTAATTTTATACTTTTTTCCAATAATACGAATATTTCAAGATCATTTGCAATATTAATGACCAATCTGCTTTTATTTAGAATTTGAGCTTTTATGTATATCGTATTTACACATCCTATGGATTATTGAAATGTTTTCATAATCATAATTCGTATATTTATTTTATTTTTTGCAATTTTATTTTGAAAATGATGTTAGACACATAAAATATGAAAACAGATATCAAAGCATAGAAGCTACCGTGGTCCCGATTAACTATATACAAATTTCAGGTACAAACCGTAGTTACTTTATTTCAATTCAAACATTTCATTTGAAGGGATATAGACAGATGACTGGCATGAATCTATTGTAACAATAAAACGATGGTGAATAGGGACAATACACTACAGTACAACTTTGAGGTAGTGATCATACGTTTTAAATTAAATGAATAAAAACATGAAAAAAATTTAAGCTTAGCACTGCGAAGTAATTATAATAAATAATTGCTCGTTTTCATTATTTATTATATCTTTTAGGATGTCTTTTTTCATTATTTTCTTTTCTCATGTGATAATTATATAGAAAAGTACTGGAATCGTGTTGACTTTGACCTTTTGAGTTTTCTACAAATCTGTATGGTTTGAGGCTGTATTTAAAAAGGCAAAAATATTTCGTGGATATGTATGTGTGAGTTGGTATATATTTCGGTTATTATCTCATGAAAATATAGAGATTTGGAATGGGCTTGTACAGTACATGAAAGGCATTGACACTACTAAATTTTGGTAGTTAAAGATTAAAAGAGGATAGACATAAATCAGTTTAAAGCGTTATATATGAAGAGTGGTAAAAACTACTTAAAATTTTATTTCTTATAAAATTAATACTTATTTATAAAACTCATGCAAACCCACAAAATTAAAGGTTTGTCATTGTATAGTAGTTTAGTATAAAAAACTTTTTTTATAAAATTTTGTAACGGATAACGCAACGCGTAATTTTGTTTATTTTATTTAATGATATAAAATATTTTATTATAAATAAAAACTCATAAAAATCATGAAAGTTACACAACTGTCATTGCTTAATTTTTTTATATTTTCATCAATAATTTTATAAATATCTAAAAAAAAATTTAATATATTAATAATTATTTTAACACAGTTCATTTGGTTACACTTTGAAAAATTCTAAACTTACAAAAACTCATTGTTATCAATTTGTCTGCTTTTTTTGTCCGATTGTTTGTTCTGAAACTCGAAAACAGAGTTAAACATATAAAATTCAAAATAACTTTAAAAAGTTTAGTGGCAGGAGACCCAGATAACCTATAAAAAAAGTCTCAACACAAAACAAAACACAAGTTATTTTAATTTAAATTGTGTCACCAAGAAAACAGCTAGATAGATAACAAGCACCTGGCTGTTGCTAACAGGAAAAGTATAACGTAGATGGACAAAACTTCACTAATTTGAGGTAGAAATCATGATTAAAATTACATAAACTTGAAATATAACTAAAAATTTCAGTTTGAAATTGTGACAACGTCAAAATAAATAATTGCTCGTTCATACTAATATCTTTTCATTATATATTTTTTAGGTATGGATTTGTGTTTTTGCTTCTACATTTGTTACGGCAATTGCGTTTTATTGTATTGTTAAAGGAAACGTTTATTTTCTCCATGAAACGACTTCGTGGACCATGAAAAAGATTTGTTGGTTTCTTATTCGCAGTTTAACACATCAAGGCAAGCAATTACATATACATTAATTTTTAANTTTGCAGAGGACTATGGCTTGGGAATCACAGATTTGCAAGAAAGCATGTCTAAATTAATAAACTTAAAATATAATTAAAAATTTCAGTCCGGAATCGTAACAATGCCACAATAAATAATTGTTCATTCATACTAATTCTTTTCATTATATATTTTTTAGGTCTGGATTTGTGTTTTCGCTTCTACATTTGTTACGGCGATTGCGTTTTATTGTATTGTTAAAGGAAACGTTTATTTTCTCCATAAAACGACTTCGTGGACCATGAAAAAGATTTGTTGGTTTCTTATTTGCAGTTTAACAGATCAAGGCAAGCAATTAGATATACATTAATTTTTAAAACAACATTTATTAAATAAAAATACATTTTTAATATTAAAACAGCTATAAAATTATGTAAGTCTAATGCTTGTCTTTACATATTTATTAATTTATTAAAATTTTTAACATAATTCATAAAAAGTTTGTTGAAAGTACTTTTAATAAAAATAAGTATATAATTTCAAATATAGAGTTTACATGTTTAAAATATAATTTAACATTTTTTATTTTTAAATTTATTTATGTTTTATTACAATAATAATGAAAGGTAAAAACAATTATTATCAATTATACAATTTTAAATATAAGATACTGTAATATATAATATAAAGGTTTAAATACAAATAGAAAATTTAATATCTTAGAAATTATAAATTAACGATTATTAATATTTTAATTTATGTAAGAATGTTTACTTTATATGATAAAAATATAAATTAATATTCAAGAGATTTACAAAAAATCTAAAACTTTTCATATTGATAGAAAACGTACTTAATGCCTTTATTTTTTAAAAACGTTTTCTTTCTGCATACCACGAGTATGCAAATTTTATACAATTGTTGATATTGTAACCAAGAAGCTGACACATGTTTATATATTTGATAATGTACAAAATTAAAAAATAAATCTATATTTTTAGAAAATGGTAAATTATTGCAACTAAAATTTCTTTGCACAATTTCATGAAATATACTAATACTAGCAAATAAGCCTGGCGTTATTCGTGCAAAATTAAAGATAGTGAAAATTAAGCTTATTACATTACAGCCAATCTTATACGTTTTCTCAGAATGTAAGAATTATGTTGCACTGTTTCCAGACTAATTAGAAAATTTTTAGATGGATCATGTTTTTGCGAGAAATATTTTCAATTTCTCGCAAAAACGCAAGAAACTGCATCTGCACCTGTAAATCTTGCACGTTGCTTTCTGTTAACACTTGTATTATTGACACTTCCATTGTTGACACTTCCATTGTTACTTAACACTTCCATTGTTGATGCCTTCATCCCGTCTCTTTTTCATGCCAGGTGAAATTTCGAAAAATCAGTTGTTAGTGTGCGTTCTCGTGACGTACCCTCTGTTCCAAATTTAAACCTTCAACTTTTAACCATTTGGGCTTTGCCATTATTATTATTATTATTATTATTATCAACCCTTTTTGATTATATATATATATATAGATACACTTATTTAAAGTTAAAGAAGATCGATTTAACAACAAATTCTGTATATTTAAATTAATAAAAATGTAAAATGTTTTAAATTAAATTACTTTTTCAGATGAAATAGCGATTGACTGCTGTGTGAAATAAAAAATTATTTCTTCTATAAATATATCTTCAAAAACATAATAGTACCAATAACGCTGTTGTTATATTTTTAATAACGGATTAATGAAATTTGTTTTTTGTAATAATTGTACGAAAAGTTAAACAAAGTGTACAAGATTAACAAATACGTTCTAATTTGAAATTTGCAAATTTGAATCATGTAAATAGTAAATTTTTCTTTGTAAAATTGATTGGAATAGATAAGAAAATGAAAAAAATTCCTATACACTTATAGTTGTGCTAAAAAAATAATAACAGGAATTGAGAAGTAAACTGTTATATAAATTTGTAGTCGCAGGTTATCTTCGGCACACTTCCCAAGTACGTGCAAAAACTAAAAATCTGATTGTGAAGTTTTCAAACAACATGGCCCTAATATCGATGCTTATCTTCTTCATACAGGTTTAAAATATTATTCATGTGACTTCGGAATTGGAGAAGAACTGCACACTGTACAGGGATGCTATATATTAGTAGTATATCTATGACAGCCTCTGGTATAATTTTGTAAATGTTTAACAGTTTATTCCAGTCTGTCATCACTTTGAGGGAAGGACGTCGAGCAGGGGCAAAAATACGACAGATTCTGGCATAATTTCAAAATCGGCCAACGGATTCTGGAATAATTTGTATTCCAGAAACTCTCATATTCATCGAAACCACACTTTTTATGCTCATTCGATTATACTTTTCCGAACAATTGTCAGCAAAAGTTTCTGAAATAAAAACTTAGTAACCTTGGTTATTTATATTTATATATTTTATTTTATAAACTAATATTTGTATAAAGTTTATATTTTAATATTTATATAAGAAAACTAATATTTATATAACTTTTATATTTTTATATATATATTTATTCCTGTCAACGAAATTATTATTTAGACACTAAAAGTAATAACGAGTAGTTCATACCGTCATGAATCAGAACGTGCTACTCGCTATTTCGAGTTTATCTATTCTTTTGCGCTATATATAAAGTGTATATTTATTTAAATAAACATCAATGATACTCTATTTTATTGAAGTGAAAAAAAAATCAATTCAGAAATAACCTTTTACAGTTTATTAATTTTAAATTATACAAAAACATAAGTGTATAAATGTATTAATTATATTAAAAAATGAAGGTTATGTATCTGATTAATATTATGTTGAAATTATTTAGAAAAAGAGTTTAAAAAGATATAGCTTCTCACATATTTTAGCTAAAACATAAATAAATGTAAAATGATAATTATTTCCTACAAATTTGGTTAATAATTGTTTCTGATTACCAATGACACTACACCAATCAAGTTTATGCTTGTATTCTTCCATAAATTTTTCTGATAATTTTTGATATTTTGATATTGTTTTCAAGTTCTTTAATAATCTCTTCGTGCAACTGTTGATATTTACAAACAAGTTTCATATTGAGTAAATGTTTAAAAGTATATATGATGCTTTGACTTATATTTTGATATTGAGGAAACAAGATTTCAGTTTAGACAATTGTTCAGTCAAAAAGTTTTTTGTGAACTGTTGATATCAGCAAACATCATCCCAGTTAATTCGATGAACATACTTTTGTAAAAGATCGGTGGTATAACGTCTGTTTTACCACATTTTATTTTAATTTAGGGGAGATCGGGGCAAGATCGGCATGTTAAGCTTTACTTAAATTTTGTGTAATAAATACTGCTGTAAACTGAAAAAAAAGCTTTGCATATTGTCTATTGGAATGTTACCTTACTATAGAACTGGTTAAAATCAGTTTGGAAATAAAAATAATTAAAATAATTACAACTTTACAAGAAGAGAGAAATTGACGAAGTTGCCCCGGGTATAGGGGCAAGATCGGCAACTTCTCTCTTTTTGTAAAGTTGTAATTATTTTAATTATTTTTATTAAAGTTGCCCCTGGTATAGGGGCAACAGTAATGGGGCAAGATAGGCACGTATATAAAATTATGTTATTAACAATGTATAAGTTGGAATTCACTATTAAAACAAAGAAATACAAATCCAACACCCATTTAATATTATTACAACGAAATGCAAGTTCAAAGACATATATACATGAATAACAAATGCAAACATGTTTTCATTTATCATCTGTTTGATTTTTATCCTTTGCTTCTAATGTGGCTTTATGTTGCCGATCTTACCCCGCTAGTCATGATTTCGAAACATTAAGTACAACCCTGAGAACAGAATGCCAAGCCACGATCTGGCCACGTGAATAAGTTGAAGTTACATCCTTCTAACAGGAAAAGTAACTTTCGTTATCATGGAATTATAACAAAACCTGCCAATTCAATATAAATGGAAAAAAAATATTATATGGAATTGAACGAAAATGAAAATTTGCTTGATAATTCAACTACGCTTGTTGGAGAACAATAAAAACACTACACTCAACAAGCCACCAATAAAACTCAACTGCCTAACCTATAACCAAAGTCTCCTTTTAATTTGTTTTTTAAAAAAAGCGCTTGACAAACTTGCCCCGCATGCCGAAGTTGCCCCGATCTCCCCTAATTTATATTGGAAATTGTTAATAAATTCATTACTAAGATTTTTTCAAAAGTAATATGCTTGTCAACCCTATCTTGATGTCATCTTATTACTTCTTCTGTCAAATTTAATGTACAGAATTTTTTTCAATTAAAATGTGAATTTAGTTCGTGAGAAAGCAGAGCTATGTTTTTGGCATCTATATTATTATGAAATGATGGATTTATTTTCGTCTTTTTCTTCTGATACTAATATGAAGATTAGTTAGTTTTATTGATTTTCGTGCCTTATATAATTTTTTATGACGAAACAGATTAGATTTATTGTTTTCCCTCGAAAAACTCGTTTTTTAGGTCAACGAACTTAATAACTAAAATGTCTTAAGATTTTTGGACTTTATTAAAAGTATTGATTTACCTCTGAAACTGGGTTATTTAATGCTTTAATTCGGTAATTCCAATTTCAAAATAAGATAAATTTTACTTGGTTATTAAATAATCGTAAAATATGACCACAGTCTAATAAATACAGTTGTTTACCTTAATTTTCATTAATTTACTTTTAAAATGTTTGTCTATCTCAGCTGAAGATAAAAAATTTAATAAGCCATTCACTTGATTTGAAATATACTTTAATAGTTAAATGATCAGTTTTAATAATTTATTTATTTACTTATATATTCGCGTTTTAACATTTGTTTTGAAGGTTCAGGTAAAACAATATACTTTTTTTAAATACTGGCAATGTCAGTGTTTTATAATGCTAATCTAAAATCAGAGGACATGGAGAGGTTGGCTGCCGGTGTAGTCGGAATAGTTCGCTTGCAAACAAAGTTTGTGTCACACGTCGTGTCTGTCACAAAGAGAGATGAGCTGATGAATGACGTAAAAAGTTTTTACCTCATTGAAAAGTTCTACCTGCACTGTAGTGTGCCAATGGGCTAATTGCATATAGGTTGAGAAAAGCGAAACCCTACTCGGGTGTAATATACAGTGTACCTAGTACATCTGTGTACTTAGTACCAGTCTGCGTTATTTCCTTAGGTTTTGTTGTCCTATCCTAAAATCATCTAGTTATAGGGAAAAACAGAATGGTTATAGTCTAAAATTTTTCGAGGAAACTTGTCATGCGATTAGTTATCGCAGCAGATCACAGGGAAGTTTTACCCTACATTTACCTTGAATATATGATCACCTAAACATTACCTTCAGAGGTAGAAATTACTTTAAGAGAGGGTATTTACCCTAGAAACGACACAATTGTTTCTCATATTCATTTTCAACACGATTTCTTCCATAATTCTTATCGGAAACCAACGTGAATTTTTTCATAATCGCAATGTATATTATTTTTTACAGTTAAAACTCATTTTCTGTTAACTGATATATTTATATATCGAATAAACTTTGACAAAATTATAAAAAAATAGCATAAAAAATACGAAACGTGCAATAATCCACCTTTGATATCTCCTACTTTACTTTTTTATGAAATTCATAATATTAATTTATTGTAGGAAGTGAAATAAATCAAGATAAATGCACTTCTTCAAGAATTATAATTGGAATTTGGCTACTGATGACAACTGTACTTATATCAGCATACAGTGGTGTCCTCTTTTCCTACATGACTTATCCCGCTTATGAAAATGTACCGACAACAATTGAAGAACTTTCAAATGCAGTCAAAAATCATGAATATTCTTGTGGGACTCTATCAATTTCGGCTATACATTCAATGATGATGGTAAAGTTCAGCAATATATCTTTACTTTTTTTTTGTATTTGTAAGTTTACATACGTTGATTTACATAAGTGAGATAATGTGGGTAACACAATATAGTAGTTAACGTAATTCTATGAATATTAACATGTACAGTAGAACCCTTTATAAAGCGGTAGATACGTTCCGCTTTATAAAAATTTCGCGTTGTAGGAATCCTTAAATACTTGAGCCAATTACAGCCCGAAGTTTACGGACTACAACTGTTTGAAAGGTTTTCTTCCATAAAATTAATTGATTCTAGACTAATTNTAAGCACTATTGAGTTCTTTTATTCTATGGCCATTAGTCGAAACTTACATGTATTTGAGAACTGACGAATTATTGATTCAAAATAAATAGAGAATATATATAATACCGAATTATGTCACTTTATAATTGTAATTGGAAATTCTGCATTACACTATATTATTGTTGAGGTAGATTCTTGTCCTTAATGCTGTTAAAATAAATTAAGTTAATATTGTACAGACGACAGTAAACTCAACTTACCCATCTAAACTCTCCGCAGCTTGTAAGTAGTTCCGCTGCTCATCTACTATTAGTCTAGATTCGACCAATTCTGTCGCGACACGAGACAGGATTAGTCGAATTCGTCATGTTTCACCGCGTTATACGTGTCCCTTTAAGCGTTTTTATACGAATACTGTCGCTAATTTTTCGACGCGTTACAGGAATCCGCATTATAGAAACCCGCGTTATAGCGGGTCTACTGTACTGAAAATTTTTGTTTGAAGAAAAAACTAATATAAGCTAATAAAACATGTCTGTTATGTTTTTTTTTTTTTAGAATGCTCCTAAAGGAATGGTCAGCATTTTAGGTGATTACATAAGAAAAAATCCAGATAAGAGCTTTCCCACTGTAAACGAAGGAATTGAATATACCCTACAATATAAACATGCACACATTTTATCTGACGATATTGTAAGTTCATTACCGATCGGACAAAAAGGAGTATTAGTAATTTCAGAGGACTCGTTTTTAACATATACATTAGTATTTCCTATGAAAAAACAATTTCAACTTGAAAAAACATTTAACAAAAGGTAAGTAGTTACATTTATATCATTAAAATCTTTTAGTTATTCAAATGTAATCTTTTTAAGTTTAATATTTCATTATTTATTTTATACACTGTAATTTGCCCATATATTATTACTTCATACACCATTGCTTTTAGTATGTTAAAAATTGATATTTTAATTATATCCATGCATTTCAAAGGTTTGCGAAATTGAATAGAGTTCATCAATTTACCTTTATTTCTTATGGTTTCATTTTATTCTCAAATAGTTCATTAATGCCCACTAATATTATTTCATGCCTGCCAGAAGCGATGGGAAAGAATTGAGAAAATTTTATGAATTTCCAGAAAATCGTGACATTTTGTTCAGAGCAAAACAAAAAAAATGTATTAATTTATCACAAAAATTTAGGAGAATTACTATTTTGAAGATATCAGTTAATATTGGTAAAAAATAAATTCTTCATATACTTTTACATGACTCACTAACGCAAAGTGCCGAAGGAATACAAATACCTGCGGTAGATTTCAGTAAATCTGAAATTGACGTAATAGTAGACAAAATTATACACGAAACAATGGTTTAAGTATTTCGTAAGTAATTCAAGAAACTTGATGTAAAAAAAAATTAAAAATGCTCACACAGATATCATTTGAATTGCTTCTGTTATCATATTTTATTAAAATATTTTTATACAAAGTGTATCAGAATGACTTTTTAAAAATATGGGGATTGTAGAGGATGAAATTTTGAACGTTTTGATGTAAGGACCCTATAGCCGGAAATGTGATATAGAGTTTCTACAGCACTTTGCACGTTCTATGCGGTCGGTATGTTGCACTGGCATTCCCTCGAGCTTCACCATAACACAAATGCATATTAGCAAGTTCTCCAAATGTGGAGTTACCTTCCATGACGCCGAAACGTATCCACAGTACGTAAAGCACGACAAGCAGACAACTGTACATTGACTCACGTTGACTAGTTGTGTGTTTACAGCACAGAGCCAGTGAATGCAAAGGGTGACCTGAAGAACGATAACCACTAAGTACACAACATCCTGTACACAGGCTCAGTTAGACGGCTGTAGTTGTGTGTTTACAGTCTTCCATCCTCAGCAATAACATGACCTCAATGGACAGAAGAGTATCTACCAAAGTGAAGGGCAGTCAGCACTTCCTACCGCTGTAGACACTTAAGTTAAAATGTCCGGCTATAGGTTCCTTATATCAAAACGTTCAAAATTTCATTCTCTACAATTTCCGAAATTTTTAAAACGTTATTATGAACACACTTGTATATTTTTTAGTATTATAAAATGGCAGATAGATTAATTTTGAGAATACAGATGGTTTTTATACAATACTGTAAATGCTAATAAGAAGTAAAATTGTAATTAATTTTCACTGTAATAGAAATAAACACGACCTTCTTTATCTCTGCATGAAAAGTATAAATGCAAAGTTGATTAAATTCATGGGTTAAGAAAACGGAACATGAGCGATATGACAAGGGGATAGTTCTGAGGAAACTTTCTATGGGTAAACTGTCTCTGTTTCGATATTTCACAAGTGAAAAAATTCCAGAAAAATGCACACGGCCTGCTGTTCGTTGATGGTTCATTCATGAACCATCAACGAATAAGCACTATTGAGTTCTTTTATTCTATGGCCATTAGTCGAAACTTACATGTATTTGAGAACTGACGAATTATTGATTCAAAATAAATAGAGAATATATATAATACCGAATTATGTCACTTTATAATTGTAATTGGAAATTCTGCATTACACTATATTATTGTTGAGGTAGATTCTTGTCCTTAATGCTGGCTTTTATTTCATACGCCTACATCAGTTTTTTCTAAAAATCAAGACTGAAACGTATCGTAAGGATTCGAACAAAAGAAAAAATTAAGCCGAACTCTTTAACCGTTTGTTTACTTATCTCAATTTATCACATTGTTTTTCATCATATTACATTAAAGTAATTTTTCATCTCATATCCCGATTAAAGGTGAAACCATCCCATCATCTGTAGTTGTTTTGAAGGACTGCTGTTTTTTTTTCTTTCTTTGAAAAACATATCAATCATTACAAATCACTAAAATAATTTTTTCTTAAAACATCATTTAAATGACAGCAATTAAAAATTATATTATTATGACAGACCTTTCATCTTGCCGAGATGGTTTTATATAAAACTAATGATTTCGGCCTACTATATAGGCCATTTTCAGGTTTAGTGAGCGAATTGGAACCTCGATGTTTCAGAAAAAGGCATACATAAATTCAAACTCATAAAGTATACAACAAAAAAAGTATACACATAACATAAAAATAATACATATATTAGTTTATAATTGCATGTTTCATCAATTTACCATCATAATGTATTTTAATAAAACATGCAATTATAAACTAAGGTATGTATTAATTCATATTATTTTCTTATTTTTTCCATTGTATACTTTATAAATTTGAATTTATGTATTTCTTCTTATGGAACGTTGAGGTTCCAATTCGCTCATTAACCCCGAGGATATCCTTTAGAGTAAAAACGTTAGTTTTAAATAAAATGATCTGGGCAAAATAATAAGTGTGATATGGTAATTTAATCATTTGCTGAACACGTTCTGTTTAATATTAATAATTATTTTTGTAAAACTTTGTTTATCTATCTACAAATGAAAAAATAAGGTTCAATAAGTTAGAAAATCAGTTATTAAAAATATTTTTGAAAAATGATAAATAATATAGCATATAACGAAATTAAATTTCAGTGTTTTTTTCCATATAGAATTAGCAGATTGGTAGATAATGGTATATATCAAAAATTGAAGCAAAATGATATGCCTGCAGAGGGAAGTAACAACAAAGAAACCTATTATTCACTTAGTATCGAAGACATTAGCAGCGCTTTGATATTACTGTTGTGTGGATACAGTATCTCTGTTATTATTCTACTTGTTGAAAAACTATTTAAAAGAAAATAATTTAGATTATTTCACAAAAAATTAACAAAAAACATCTGAAAATTAAACACAGTATTTCTACTGTGTTTAATTTTCAGATTGTTGCTTGAATAAATATATTCAAGCAACAATTACAATTGCACTGAAAACTAATGTTCGTTTTCAAATATAAAATTATGATGTTTAATATTTCACAATATAAATAAAATTGTTAGATAATAATGCATTATATTATTGTGAAGTTGATTTTCACTTGCCACCTGTTGCTAAACTGCAAGACTCAACCTGTGATCAGTGGTTTAATGCACTTGCCAGTGGTGTATTATTCTACAGAGAATCAAGAAATTTTATACGTTAGTTAACTCTAAGATTTCATAAAAAATTATTCTTAAGAAAACATCTGAATTATCTATAATGTTGCATGATATGTTGCTTATAAGAACTTTTCACGTCAAATTAATTATTATATATTGTAGATAATATACTGTGCTGAGAGCGATACCATTCAGTATATTATATGTACGCTATTAATATTATTATTATGAATTGGAAGTGTTTCATATTGTTTTACAAATGTAACATGTTCATTAATATTTTTTGTAAATTCAATAAATTAATTTAATTTAAAATAGACTTTTGGATTTTCAGTAAAAGTATTATTAATATGTCGACAACAATAGGAGAATTTTTAAATTTTACATTATTGATAAACGGTTTAAAACTTGAAAACTTCATAAAACAATTGTATAATTTACTTTTAAAAAAGATACGTTTTGTTAAGTCTGATTTAAGTAACAGTGCACGCAGCCGTTATAAGTAAATTTTGCACCGAGAAATATCAATTTAATATTGTTTATGAATTATAACACGTTTTATTTAGTTTAAATTGTCACATGGGATAAAATACAAAATCCTCATTTTGACCTATAATAAAATCTTTTGAGAATTCTGACCGTCCTTTAACCTTGCAATGAATGATCTGTGTCTCACAGACTCGTGGGAAATTTGCAGTACATATTCGTTATGCTTTACGTAGGTAGGCAATTTATATTACACAAACCTTTCTACTCAGGGTAGTACTACAAATTTATGTAAAATTTAACTTGAATTAGTTTATTCTGCAGTAGCTAGCAGAAAATTTGTGTGTAAGAGACCCAGGCATTTTTCTGTATGATGCTTTGTATATATATGTATTTTTATTTGTGTTGTTTTTTATATAATTTACAGGTTTTAACTCTACGTGTCTAGTAAACTATTACATTATTATATGTACTTTTCACCTGTGTATGAAGTACATACATTCTGGTTATAGTGAACGTACTGCTGTATTACAATACAATGTTTTTTTAATATATATATATCTTTCAAAAAAGTTGAGATTATTGAAAGAAAAGGCTTTTACATGTATTAGAACATTTTCTGTAAGTATTTTAAATATTTTCTTATATCCCGAGAAACATTGTAAGAAAATATGCACAGGTTTACTCGAATCGGTCTGTTAGATCCTTGGAATTCATTCCCAAGACTTTTCAACGCCATTCTATGCAGTGTTAAAGTTTGCAAATTTTAAAAATTTTGATATACCGTGTTATATACATTTTAAAAAATAATATATACTATCGTTTTAAAATATTTGTGAAATTTTATAATTTAATAAATCCGATCTTTTTGTTTTTCATAATCGCGAAAACCCTGTAATAATTAAAGAATTAGTAATTATTACATATTTTTGTTAATTCGAATTGGCCTTCTTGTAAACGTGAACGAAATTTAATTGGATTTTATTATGATTAATACTGAAATATTAAATATGTTATATATAATGAAATACAGTAGTTAGTTTTCAATGAAAAAATAACATGCATGGTTTGACGTCACGTTCATGTGCCATGCATTGGATCTAACGAAATAGACTTTAATTAATACTAAAAAGTTATGATACGAAAATATTTTCCAATGTAATGTCAGTATAAGTTGTTGGCCTATATATTTTTCGTTATTGGCTAGTGTTATTCCATTTGATATTTTTTCAAGTGTGAGTCTGGAAGATGGGATTAAATTAATTAGAAAAAGTTTAGGAATTGGGAAAACCCACACATCTGTTTTCTCCCGATACACTGAAGAGTAAAACCGATCAAATATCCTTTCATGTCAACGACTATAACAAGGTTAGGACTTAACTTATAACCTTAGTCAAAACAGCCAATTAGTCATGATAACAAACTGTCAAACAGACGAAATTATAAGGTAAGGCAAGTATCAATACAAATAGAATATATCCATAATTTTCGAAACATTTGATTTTCAACAGCCCATATCAGCAAACCCGGACTCAACTCGTACTTAGACTATATTACATCAAAGTCACCTGAGACAGTTCTCACGTGAAACGTGTATGATAAGGGGTCGCAACTGATCATCGGAGCGGACATCCTCAGAAGCCATAAATAATCCCGCCCATCGCCAAGTTCGTCTCCTCTCGACGCTCCAGCATTAGATCGCCGACTGTTTAGCCGACATCTCATAGACAAAGCTAGGAGCTCTGAAGTGTAGTCACGAGGTATTAACTTTGCACAGTTTATATAAATTCTCTTTCTTGGTCGACGTAGATTTTAAGATATTTTAACCACGCTACAAAATTAGTTCCCCGTTGGTGTATATCAGTTTTGATTCTTTTACAACCGAACAGAAGCTAATGCCTTATATTTATGTACATTCATCTTGTTGTAATCTTTCTTTTCCTTTGTATATTAAATTTGTTTTGTTATTTAAATGAGTGTAATTTCTCGAGATCTTGGCCACTTTATCGATATACCAATGACCTCCGCACTCGACTTGTATTCCTCCTAGCCATCCGAAGACAACGTGAGTGATTTTAACAACTTGTTAAAAGGGGGTTAGAATTGACTCTCTTCCCCCAGTTTCTCACACAAACACGACCGAATACTTTTTATGAGAAAGCAAAGATTGAAGAATTGAAAAAGTACAGATTTCAAGAAGTTGAAGATTTGTTATTTTTACAAATGAAATAGTTTGGACTTTAGCTTGACGTCTTCGTGCTGTTTCTACAGCTTTTGACAAAACCATTATTGCTCCATTATTCTCAAATCGTATTTCACGTCTTCAGGAATCTCTATTTTTCTCATTCTTTTAGATCTGTAATTCACATGATCAATTTTATTTTTATTTTTTTCTGCGCATTTTTTATAAACAAGCGAGAACCTATAATTACACATTGATAATTTAGTCGAAAGATGAATTGTATGTACGAAAGGTCAATAACGTATTTTAAATATGGGCACGTTAGATCATTAGTTTTCATTCGATAATAGAACCTCAAGTAGTTACTAATGGAATTTTTTAAAAACTTTTGATAGAAGTTACATGATGCGGCAATTTTTTTAATAATTTTGAATTTTGAATTTAATGCAGTAAATTTAAAATACGCCATATGCCAAAACATTTAAAATTGCAACTTATTACTGTGAACAAAAAGAAGTATACAGAACAGGCTTACCATTTTTTTTTTTTTTTTCGAAATGGGATAATTTTGAAAAATACTCAAAACAGAAAATAAATCGGTATTTTTAAAGTATAACAATATATTTGAGGAAGTTCCCTTTGCTTCTACAAGGTTTGCCTTATGATTCGCACATTTCAAGTGATTTTTAATGTCCAAACACCCACCCTGAGTTATTGATAATTGTGAAAGCACAGTTTACATTTTACTTATTGAATAACATAAAACATTTTTTAAAACAAACAATCATTTTTAATTAATCAGTTAACATAAAGTTTCTTTTTGGCATTTTTAAGATTAAATTAATTTAACGTAAAGTACCAAATAATCGCAAATGTTCAAATATAATTTGAACTCGACTAAAATAAGACACATGTGCAACAATGATGTGGCCAGTGTAAGTTTCGGTGTGGCAAACTCTATTTGAAACAAAATATCTAAAAAATAAAATAAAAATATCTGAGTCTCATATGCTACAGACAATTGTAAATGGATTTCTTTCTCGTACTCAGTAAGAAATGCACTAACAAAACCCGTTATTTAAATAAATAATTTGTATAGTATTTATGTATAATATTTCATTTGAAAGAGAAGTGCTAAACTAATGCTTTTATAATTGACTAAATACTTATTGACAGTTTTTTACAAAGAAGTGATATGTAGTTTACTGACACTGTAATATATCTTTTTAAAAATCACAACGTAATTCTGTCACTCGATCCTCATCTTTTGTTTCGGCATCACTAATATTCGCTACAAAAAAAAGCTATTAATAAAGAGAGAAAAAAACAGTTTTGAAAATAAAACTCTAATTTAAACTCAAACAGCATTTTACTTTTGTTCCAGTTCAGCATTAAATATTTACTTGTGTTTTATTTTTGTCTCTGACTCAATCTGAAACAACAACCATACTTTATCGTATTCTTCACACATTTATAAACTCCTTGTAACTTTTAATTATAACACTTGATCAATCAAAATACGTATTTGTTTTTATTAAACATTTCTGTGTACGGAATAATTCTAAACTAAAGTACATTTTAATTACCTTTGACTTTAATCAATGTTTCAACATAACAATAAGTAGGCAATAAATTTAATTATGCACGCAATTATCTTGATTTTACAATTTAAAAGGATATGAATTATTTATTTCAAAATGTTTTATGAAATGGTACTCTGCTATTGATTACCTGTAGCTTTTATAGTTGTTTACGAAAAGTATGAACACTTAATTGTTATATAAAGCAATTAAAAATGTAATAAATGTACTATTTTATATTTAAAGAAATTCACAAATTGTAACTTAGGTAAAAATAAACAAACACATTTCATATAGGACAAACAAGTATTTACACTGCGGTTTTCTTGATATTTCTTTGTTATACATTACATTCATTGTAAATTAATAATCATAAATTATATTTTTAAACTCACAAATTCGCTATGCGATAGCTGCTAAGAAAGATATTTTACTTGATTATTATTGTTTGTTTTTTGATGTCGAGACTGAATAACTATAAAGGATAATCTAATAATAACTATTTTTCATTTTGCGGTTGAGAAAAAACTTATAATAATTATTGTTTATATAAAATGAATATAATCATTTTCAATGTATGTACGGAATAAGATTGGATGCACATGAATTTGTACATCCCATCTTTTCCAGAAAATTTAGCTTTTTGCCATTTTATGATAACTGAAAATCTAACTGTGTTACTATATGTTCCCGGGAAAGTTAAGCAACTCGTTACTGTATTTTTTCTTACTAATTTAACGATTCTGAAAAAACTATTTCTCGCGGAATCATGCCGAAGTTAAAATAAAAAGACTGTAGAAATGTCAGGTGTAAATATCTTTAATTGAAAAATTAAATACAATATCTAAATATGGCAATTTAGTTATTCAACAAATTGTTAAAATATATACGATAGTTTTTATTATGTACAGTGTCTTAAATACTACGATTATTATGACCCACTGTAAATAACTGCTACATATAAATAGATTTGTTAGTAAAAAATGTATCAAATAAGAGACATTACAACAACAAATTTTTGAAAATTCTCCGGCTATTTGTTAAATATATAATTGATGATTACACTTAATAATGGTACAAAATTGTATTTAGGTGTTTTGTTCTATGGGATATTATGTGCCACGACAATGTAACATCCATGTTATAGTACTGGAAATTCTGAGCATTTTTCACTGTTGTATTCACATAAAATATGAGTTTAATATAATAGCGAAAGAACGATACATGCATTCAGTAGATATATACGTTCTATGAAGTTTAGGTATTAAAAACGAAATGATGTTTTTTTAAGTAAATAATAAAGAATACAGCAAATGCATAGAGAAGAAACAAATTTAAAGCTTACATTACGTAACTTTTTCTTCGTATATTTCGCTTTAACTAAATAACTGAAACAATTTAATTCAGAACATTTATTAGATTTTTATAAGTAAATCAAAATGGCAACAGTAAAAAGAACCACTATGTAATCAACTGATTTTCTATCAAAACCGATAAAAATGTCGACAAAAATAGGAAAATAAAATGAATTTGAAGTCAGAATCGTAAATTCAAATGATTAGCAAAATTAATTATTCCGCAGAATTTTTTCATGAGTAGGAAAATTGGCTTAACATTGCACGTTGGATTGGCGAAAATATGTATTATATTTTATTTAGATGAAATATGAAACATTACACATTGAATTGCAGTCTGCAAAGTATTTTCTTTGTGTGTTTATTCTATGTAAACGTGAAAGTGCATAAGAATTTTAAAGCATCTTGTGGTTAAGAAATTACATTTACGTTCATTATATTATAATGAACGTAAATGTAATTCTTTAACCACAAAATAATGCAAAATGAAACATCAGTGCATAACAATAATTATGTTATAATTATTACGCACTAATGTTTCATTTTGCCGTAAGTAGTATAGTTGATATAATTTGATAGATTAGTTAATAAAATTAATTTTTGTGTTTAAATATCAACGATTAATTGTACGATTATACATCATTTCTAATATGAAAGCTACAATAGAAAATCCATATCCGGCTGCGAGAAGAATAAAACAACTTAAGACGTCGTCTACAGATAAAGGATGAAAATTGTCTGTAGAGATCTCTTTTGTAGACGGTGGAATAATCTCTGTCGCCAACTTCTCGACAATACCGGTGTCTCTCATCCATCCAAATCTAAAAATAAGCAAGAAAAATATGTTTATGTAACATATTACTTTTTATGTAAGAAATTATGATCGTCAGAATTCAGCATTTCACCGACTTTTAATCAAACTTTTAATAATAATCGATTGAACAGATTTTGGTAATGAACACAATTTTGAAAGCCACATAAAAGAAGCATTGCTAATTTTATTGCTCAAATTTGTAATGACTCGTTGCATAAAAACATTGTGATGTATTTAAAAAAATTGTACAGTGTCAGTGTGTATAAAGCAAACATACCTAAATAACAACAATTTGTATAGACAAATCAAGCTACATTTTGTGTTTGTTACACAATATAATTCGTTATTATTGAATAAACACAAAAAATATTTGTATGCTTTCAGAAAATATTTTTAATATATTCATAAAATATCCTTAAAAACCGTAAAACAAATAAAGTTTAATAATACTTTTACGATACTGGCTGATATTAGCCTATATAACAGAGAGCAAGTCTGGTGATTGGTCAAAAAATGAGTTTCAAGACTTATATTTTTCGACTTAGGTTACCTCGAAACATCAAGATATGCAAAAAGTATATGTGTTTTTTCTATATTGGTGGACATTAGTGTGTATGTGTTTGTATGTATGTACGGATATGGGTATGGGGGCAAAGCACAATTTAGTTTACCGTTACGAAGCCTAATAACGCCTGTTTTTTGTCGAGAATTTATGAACATTTGAAGGGAGATATAACCATTAGAAAAATTAATTCTGTTAAATGTTAGTGATTAAAAGGTGAGAATGTACAGAGATAAAGGGGATCTTGTTTACCTCCAAAACGGTCGGACTTAATGATGATTTTACTCGTTATTAGCATTCGAAAATTTTTAATAAATCTTATCCCTACCCTTAAAATTATGCTTTTTTTATTTTATAATAGTTACAAATATAAAAATTATTTTTAATAAAATAATAAAATATAAAAACGGATGGCAGCTTAAATATTGCCATGTAAATTAAACAACTTAGATTTTTTTAAATGGATTTGTTAAGTCCTCTGAACATAACTTACATTTCGTCTACTTTTTTAAATTCAAATGTCTCTTTTCTTGGATATGACACCATGTAATTCAATAATATATCTTTTGAATATACAAATTTTTCTTCTCCACTAATTCTTGCCATTGATTCTACTACACTTTTTGAATGGAAATAAGCATATTTTGTGTACAGTACACGCTGAACAGCATCGTCCAAATCAGGGTATAAATTCTCAGGATGATTTCTTAAATGGTCTTCAAAAACTTTGACATTTTTCTCGTTCGTTTCCTAAAAATAATTCGTCAGAGAATGATCAACTGTTAAATTATGTAAGCAATTTTTAATAAAAATTTTGAATATAATCGGGTAGACTGAAAAAAAACACACTATTATGATATAGAGTTAATTATACCAAAATATAAGTTTCCATGACCAAATCTGCCACTGTTCCATAAGAATATTCTCCTTTCATTACAGAATCTGTAAGTTCTTCAATAGTTGTAGGTATCGACTCGTACAGAGGATAAGTCATAATGGAGAAGAGAACTCCACAATAACCTGATATAAGGACTACCGTCATTAATAACCAGGCACCAATTGTCATTCTAGCTGTGCTGTTTCTGATGTGACTTATTTCACCACCTGTCAAATATCATTGCAAATTATTAACGTATTAATAATATCACAATAATGATTTTTATCCACGTGAATGTAGCAATTTTTCTTCTAGAAGTATTACGAGTTTTGATAATTCGTATTATTTTTATACTAGTATTAAGTGAAATTAACAAATATTATAGTTTTATCAAAGTTTTTTAAATATTGAAAATAGTGATAAGAATAAAAGTATAAAGTAAATATATTACCTTGAGATATCAAAGTAGTGAAGAAAAACCAAAGTATTTCGTTCATATACAACGATTGTTTATTTTTCTGGTTTTGTACATATTTTTTGAATGAATTAAGTACACAGCTACTCCTGTTATAATTATAGCAGAAAAAAGTGCTATCCAAACCTAAAATTAAATATTTATACTATATTTTATATAGAATTATGTAAGACACGGAAGAAATAAATTAAAGTAACATGAAAAAAATGAAAAACAAAGTAAAAACGTTATGTAACGTTTTGGTTTCATTTTAATTATGTAAAATTATTTAAGGAAACAAAAACAGTAAACAATGATGTAACTAAATTAACTTTCATTAGACGGAAACACTTAAACTGGCAAGTTGGAGCAATATTTGTATCTGACGTCTTAAAATTCTTCGTGTCATTCATAGATGTCTAGCATGTAGGGTAAAATTGCTCAATCGTACCTCATAAGAAAAATCAAGTATAAATTGTAAAATTCATTAATTAAATAAAAATACTGCAAAAATTGCTGTCATTTTTTATGATAATGTTCGACACATCTGTACTTTTTATATGAAATGGACAAAACTATTTAAAATAAATTCAGTACGACAAAGAAAAACAGTTTCCAATGTGGTAGCATGTAAATTTTTTAATCTTTGTAAGAAAGTTAATTGTTTGTAAGCTTTGAAACAAGCTGAAAATAAATATTTAATTTAAATAATTGAATATTTATAAATAAATATTGGTGAAATAATTTAACATTCATTGTCAATTTTTTAAAAAATTCAGTTTAATTTCTGACATGGAAACCTGTTGCGGAATAGCATGGATTTGTGAAAGTATTGCTAAATAATCTTCAGGCTTCGATTATAAATATGAAAATAATCGTCTATGAAAATTTTGCTAACAATATTTTTAATATTTAATATTAACCTGACCCCACTATTCAAATTGCGATTCTGAAAAAGGAAATACCTTTATTTATAAGTTTTAAATAAATATATTCCTTACAAATTTCTACATTTGTTTATAATCATATAATCATACAAGAAACTGAATTAATTAAGTGAATTTATCGCAATAAAAAAGAAATTGAATTTTTACAAATCTACCATAATTGTAAATGGTCTGAATATAGTTCCTAATTTAGAAACTTTTTTAGGAGAAAAAACGATAAAAATGGCTTTATCAGTGGCAACAGTAACACAGAAATCCGCTCCTTGATAACACTCGTGCGAAATATATAATGAAGTAAGACTAAAATCTGCTTCCTAGAATAAAACGAAATACGTTTAATTTTGTTTGCGAAATAGTAAGGTAATTATTTTAGTTGTTTAACGTTACTTCTCGTTGCAGTCTTCCATAAACTCCATTCCATGAGCCATTTTTGTCTTCAACACCACATAATGTTTCAGTTTGAACTATTTCGTAACTGAAAAAATATTTGATTTTTTAAATTAATAAAATTAATAAAAGTTTAAGGAAACATAACTTCCAGCAAATAGATTTATTTCTTACCTTACACAATTTAACTTATCGAACAATACATTAACTATATTTAAGTCAACTCCGCCCACAACTTCTGTTTTTTCTTTGTCTAATTCGACATAGAATAAGATCTGTAACACAAGTATAAAAGTGAGTAAATTAATTAACTTATGTAAACTTGCAAGAAAAAACCTACCTCAATTGCAACCATTCTTATTTTACTTTCATTTTTGCATATTGTACCTAATCCAAATTAAAGAAAGAATAATTTTAATAGAGGATGATGTCAGATTTATCATTCCGGAGTTTAGTAAGTAGAAAATGCAATGAAAAACAATAAACTAAGCGTAACTAGTGATGACAGTAAAATTAATTTAAACGAATATTTATCGAATTCTTTATACTGAATAAGGCATTTAATGTATCATTCACATTAAGTACAGTACATTTCAATGTAGGCTTATATATAACGATTCCCTTTATATTAAGCATGAAATGTGCTAAAATATACATATCATTCATATCTGTATGTTACCTTATGTCTCAGGAATTGAAAGAAAATCTATAGCATGGTTATGAATAGAAACAATATGTATGTTATTTTTGACTTCATATTTAAAAAACTGTTTTAACTATAGACATGATAGATGTAGATACAAACAACTAAACAGATTATATCATTCTTCTACTATACATCTCATATTTTGCAGTAAATTGAAGTTATCCAAAGCGTAAGTAACCATATATACATAGGGGAGATCGGGGCAAGATCGGCATGTTAAGCTTTACTTAAATTTTGTGTAATAAATACTGCTGTAAACTGAAAAAAAAGCTTTGCATATTGTCTATTGGAATGTTACCTTACTATAGAACTGGTTAAAATCAGTTTGGAAATAAAAATAATTAAAATAATTACAACTTTACAAGAAGAGAGAAATTGACGAAGTTGCCCCGGGTATAGGGGCAAGATCGGCAACTTCTCTCTTTTTGTAAAGTTGTAATTATTTTAATTATTTTTATTAAAGTTGCCCCTGGTATAGGGGCAACAGTAATGGGGCAAGATAGGCACGTATATAAAATTATGTTATTAACAATGTATAAGTTGGAATTCACTATTAAAACAAAGAAATACAAATCCAACACCCATTTAATATTATTACAACGAAATGCAAGTTCAAAGACATATATACATGAATAACAAATGCAAACATGTTTTCATTTATCATCTGTTTGATTTTTATCCTTTGCTTCTAATGTGGCTTTATGTTGCCGATCTTACCCCGCTAGTCATGATTTCGAAACATTAAGTACAACCCTGAGAACAGAATGCCAAGCCACGATCTGGCCACGTGAATAAGTTGAAGTTACATCCTTCTAACAGGAAAAGTAACTTTCGTTATCATGGAATTATAACAAAACCTGCCAATTCAATATAAATGGAAAAAAAATATTATATGGAATTGAACGAAAATGAAAATTTGCTTGATAATTCAACTACGCTTGTTGGAGAACAATAAAAACACTACACTCAACAAGCCACCAATAAAACTCAACTGCCTAACCTATAACCAAAGTCTCCTTTTAATTTGTTTTTTAAAAAAAGCGCTTGACAAACTTGCCCCGCTTGCCGAAGTTGCCCCGATCTCCCCTACATAAAAAAGACGTCAGTCTTACACGAAACGTTTAGCCGACAGAAGAAAGTAAGGGAAAGAGCATGGCAAAAAAGAGGGAGAGGGGATAGACCTAGAGAAAGGTAGTACTCTCTGAACAAATTACATTTGGCTACAGTACCCTTTATGTTGACGTTGGCATGGAGTTTTCAGGCATCAATCCCGTACTTCCTCGAAGAGTCTAAAAGAAATCCTGAGTGTAGTGAACACCAATAATTAAGCGCAGCCACGAAGAGGTAAGTGTAGAAGTTAGTGCCAAGTGGCTGTTAGTAGGAAGACATATATTCTTAATACTAACAAAACTGAACGCGATCGCGAATCTTAATATTAATTAACAGCTAGACAGTCAATGCGAAAAAGCAAACAAACATGACAAACTAGGCGGGACAAATTAACTGACAGAAATAAATGAACAAAACACCAATTTCTTACTTTAGATAACCTTAACTTACTCACTATCTAAACTAACCTACCGTAATATAAAACGTACGTTACCAGACAAATGGAGCTAACACACCCGAATCTAATTTAATCTAACCTTTCTAATCTTAACTGATCTAACTTGCAACTAAAAATAATTTGAACTAACTGAATTTAGACTTTAAAAAAAGAGGATATAAGGATTAAAATACAAAATTGAAAAGCAGCTATATATCAATAGTTGAAACGAAGCAAGGGAAAGCTAATTGACATTTACGCTCCAGGAGTGAGTGCTATCAAGAGCCCCACTAGGAAATATCAATGCGAGTGGATGATGGAACATTGTACAGTACGTGTGTGAATTGGTTGGTGCGGATTGCGAAGACAGTTGTACTTTTTAATAACAGCAGCGTTCATTAAGCTATCTCTAATGTGATTGTGCCTCTTGCAGCAAAAAACTAAGTGAAGTAGTGTTTGGTTCCCCTGAATACCACAATCTCATTGTGAATTGTCTCCAACTTTAAATCTATGCAAGTATCGCTTAAAGTTGCCAGGTCCTGTGAGTAGCTGAGTGAGGCTGTAACTACAGTAAAAGTGGGGAAGATTCACAGTGGTGTCAACCTTGGGGATGAAAATGTAGTTTTGCCTAATAGTGATGTCACGGTCCGAGCTGTCTTCCCAGAAAATGAAGATTTTTTTCTTCACGTCATTGTTGATGTGTTACCGCTAAAGCTCGAAAGTCGTTAATGTGTATATTTCCTAGCTAATCTCAGATTAACTAGGGTGATCCGTTAAAGTTGCTAAAATTGTTCTATTTCTCAAATTACCTAGGTAATATGCAGATTATCTAGGCACTCGGTAAAGTAAAAATAAGATCTTTGCTGGAACAACAGCAACGTTTCTGTACGCTTAAATTAACATAATGTTCTTTATTTAATTTTCGATATCTAAAGAATCAAGTTAATACAATCAAACAATCGACAAATTAGTTGATAGAATCAATCATCAACCAATTAAAAAACATACAAAAAATCAAACGATTTAAAATATTAATACAATTAGGGAAATTATTATATAGATAACCACCTATGGAATTTCGGGACTTTGAGTATCTATCTGAACTGAGGGGACCGAGACGACTTCAACGATACCCTACTTTTGGACCGGAGACGAAAAATAATAAAGTTATCATACTTTTTCTGGTGATCGCATGATATAATTGTGCAGTTAATGTTACCTATGGTGAGTAAAATGGCGGCTCGTCTCTGATTCCAGCAAACAGAAGAAAGGAAACAGTGGGGACGCACGTTCTAACCTAACCTAACCTATTCTAATAAATTACCATAATTATTACCAACCAAATTATTAGAATAGGTTAGGTTAGGTTTGAACGTGCGTCCCCACTGTTTCCTTTTTTCTCTTTGCTGGAATCAGAGACGAGCCGCCATTTTACCCACCATAGGTAACATTATCCAATTGTGCTTACTTATTGGTGCAGTCTAAAGATTGGTGACACTTTGAATTTCATAGCAATTGGTTTTTGCGACAAGCACACCTATTTGTGGTACATCTATTTGTGGCAAAGATCTTATTTTCACTTTACCGAGTGCCTAGTAGGTAATGTGCGGATTACTCAGATACTCTGCACATTATCTAGGTAATTTGTAAAAAGAAACAATTTTCACAACTTTAACGGATCACCCTAGTTAATCTGCAGATTAGCTAGGTAATGTACACATTAATGACTTTCGAGCTTTAACATATATACTCAATTGGCTATTTACACATATTGACTGTATGTTTCTATATTCCGGCCGGAATAAATATATTATTTTTTATTCTGTATTTTAATTTTTTTTGTAACAAGTTGTCTGCTTAGTCTTTCTCTTCGGACATCCTATGCATTCAATTTTAGTTTCGAATTTTAAGTTCTTATTTGATTGATTTGAACAGGGCATATTATTAGAATGAATTTGTTCTTCAGGTTCTTCTGGTTTAATTGCATTAAGCTCACTACTCTCGTGTTCAAAAAGAGAAATTTTATTTCTTGCATTGCTTTCTATTACTTTTAATTCCTCTACATGTTTATTGAAGGTTTGCGTTCTATAATTAGACAAAATATCTGCAATATTTTTAGTTATCGCTAGTGCTGTATTGAATTTTTCTCTATCCGAAAGTGTTTTGTTGGGACAATCAAAAATTATCAGTAAGAGTTTCATCTTCAATATTATCGTCGATGTCTACATTTAAATCGTCTGTATCTATATTAGTGCATTTTCATTGAAATAATATATCTTCCATGAAAACAAGTTTTTGAAAATATGTCCAAATTATTATATTTACTTATCATAAGAATATGAAGATATTATGAACTAAATGAATTCCAAAATGAACAAGAAGTTGTTTTCACCGACATATTATAAAATTTTGATATTTTCTATCAAGATTTTTCTCAATGTAATTATTTTTAATAGTCATTTTTCGATAATCGATAGTGTTACAAGGTAGCGGATTTTACTGCTTTTTTTGTCTTCTTTTGATGCTGACGAAACCATTTCTATCGTTTCATCTCTAAAAAATGTTTCTAAATTAAAAAGTATTTTCAGACCGTCATACTACTCAGAAATCTGAACTCACCAAAACTATATAACAGAACAAAGATGATTGTCAAACAGCTATCGAATAACATTATCGAAGCCGAACTTATGACTGGAAATAACAAAAGACACACAGTATTTATACCCAGAATACCAATGATCTCTACTGAATGGCCATTAAAATTTAAAACTCTGCAATTTCCAATTAAATTAGACTATACTTTCACAATTAACAATGCGCAAGGACACACTTTAAAACATTGTGGCATCAACCTCAAAGACTTCTGTTTCTTCTTCGCGGTCAACTATACGTAGCTTGCTCTCGAGTATGTAATTCGAAAAATATGTACATATATATACCCCGGATAACAAAATGAAAATGTTGTTTATAAACAAGTATTGTAAATAGAATATGTTTTCAATAAAATTTTTTATCTCTTATATTTTAAAGTTTATCCTTTTATTCCAACTACCACACAATCTCGTACCAACTCCCTGAGCGACGCCGGGTACCCCAGCTAGTTTAACAATAAAATTAGCCTAGTTACATTATTACTTGTTATTGTGTTTTATTAAATTATTCTACAAATATTAAAGTGAAACCATAACGTTAATTTTGGTTTAAGCAATATGTACAGTCCAGTAAATGCATACCTAACACATCATTATAATTCATTATATTAAAGAAATTATTAAATAGCACTACTTTTATTTTACATAAACAGTAATTATTATAGTAACTATTTATTGTAACTGCAAAATGCAAAAATAGTTATTATTGAATTTTATTTTGTAGTCATTCAGTCACGACGTAAATAACAAATCAATATTGATCGAATATGATGTTTTTCTCAGCAAATACGATGTGGTAAATTTATAAAGTTAAAAATTTTATTTACGTTTATTAACTTACAATAAATTTAATGTATAAGAAGGTGATATTAGAGGAAAAATGAAGTGTAAATAATTGCTTGTGCTATACAAAAATGTTTTTATTTCTTTTTATTTTAATTACAATTCGTGAATTGTTTTAAATAAAATATGAACAGTTATCGAATTTCAAAGTGTAAGAGTTCATATTTTTCGTAAACAATTAAAAAAGCTACATTTAAAAAATTGCACCGTATGATTTCGTGTGAGATTTTAAATTTAAAGCGATTCATATTCTATTAAATAGTAAAACCAAGATAGTTGTTCGTAATAAATTTTATTGTCTAGTTGTGCAAAGCTGTCATTTGTTCTAAAAACAAATACCTATTTTGATTATCGAGAGTTGTATTTAAGTGTTTCAAGGGTTTATAACTCTGTCAAGCCTAAGTAACGCGTTGTTGTCGTTTCAGATTGAGTACAGCGTAAAAGAAAGCACAAGTAAATATTTAGATCTGAACAGAAACAAGTGAATAATTCTGTTCGTATATTGAAAAGTGTTTTTATATATTTACAAGTTTATTTTTAACAAATATTAGCGGTGCTGAGAAAAAGACATTGAGTTTTAGCAATATAATTACATTACGATTTTTAAAAAATACATACTATCTAAAAAATAGTTTTTTTTATTATTTTCTTTATTTTGGACAATAAAATAAATCATATATTGTTTCGAAAATAAATGAGTATATATCGATTGTTTAAATCTGGTACACAACACTCACGAATTTGAATAAAGTGTAATTAATAATTTAAGTTTCCGTTTCCATAACTGCAAAAACAACAACCAATGTTTAGTGTAATTAGGTCACATTGACGTAAACACAGAGAAACTGCTTTGTTATTGAGGGTAATAGTGAGCAATGTTACCGGTACACTTTCTGTTTCTCTTACTTTTAGCAAATTTTAACTATGTTTTGACGATGGAAAGTAAGTATTATCAGTAATATTTATGTATTTAGTCAGTATAAGTATTTTAGCCATAAGTGAAAAGTTTTTTCGCCTTAAAAACTTATTGCAATTTATTTATAACGTAAATATTGGAATTAAACATTAAAAAAAAGTTGAAGAGGCAAATAATTGTAAATACAAAAATATTATTTTTTCAAATAGAAAATATCTTTATATATTGTAAAGTCTTTGTAAATCCGCACTTAAAATGTAAATTTTAATATTGGCGGTAGACTATCACACAGCTATCCTTGACAAATAAACTTTTCCACAATATTAAAATGAAAACTAATTCAGATAAAATTGATAAAAAAGACAAAATAGGAACTATATACAAAATAAATTGTAAATGTAATAAATCAGAAACTTATATCGGTGAAACAGGCCGTAAATTGGAAAAACGCATTAAAGAACATGAAGCCGCCATTCGATTAAAAAATAGTAACTCTCCATGGTATAACCATGTAATACAAAATAATAATTGTAAGTTAGATATTAATAGTGTACAGATATTACATAATGAAAGAGATATATACAAGAGAAAATTTAAAGAACACGTTGAAATTATAAAATATAATAGAAAAAACAATAATCAATTAATAAATGTATCTAGTGGTATGCAAATTGATCAAAAATGGTATTCCGTAATAAAAGAAATTAATGAATGACGTCATGAAATAGAAGGAACGGGTCACTTAGAATTACTCCAACAATGTATTTGTGAAC
>NW_019385528.1:54502-58000 GCF_000671375.1 Centruroides sculpturatus | reverse complement strand
GTTATCCTATTTTGGGAATCACAGATTTGCATAACGTTACGGCTGGTGATCGCTAATTGGTCGGCCGGGAATCACGCTCCATTATATTTGCATAATGCTACGGTTCAGTAAGCACTAATTGGTCATAGAGCCCGATGTCGACGCTATGAAAAGGTTAAGTTGAAGCGAGAGTGGGAAGGCCACTCCAGCACGGGTACTTCGTAAGTTCAGTTCGCCTGGACCGGATATACGTCACTCTCGTTTAAGTTAGACTTGGGAATTTTTTTGTTCAACAATAAATGTGAATTCTTCTTAATGGAAAAATAAGACCACCCCTGAAAATAGAGCAAGCTTTTTTTGCTCTCAAAGACCTAGCGCATCTTTGAGAGCAAAAATTAATGTAAGACACTGTCTTATTTTTGGGGAAACACGGTAAATGAGATAGACAGATGGCAGCATATTAATGGCTGGTTTATAAACTACGTACCATAATTATGGTTATCCATACCATATGTTATCCATATCCGTAAATGCTTCTAATATGGTACCTATGTGTGAGAGCCAAACTTAGTGAAATGGTTTGTTAAAATTTTTTGGGGGAAAAAAATATTTTTTTAGTTTAGAGAGATAAACAACAAACCGATATTTTAAAGAATAATAAAATTGTTTTCCCACGGACTTATTTCCTGGTTAAAGATGATACATCGAATGTGTCACCCGGAATCTACGACAAGGAGAAAGAAAACACTATTGGTCAGTGGTGAAAAATTAATCCTAATAAGGCAGTGGAAAAACCCAATGATGACCCCCTTTATAAAAAGGAGAGATCGATGCGTCAAAGACAGTTTCCAGAGTTAACTGAACTGTAGGATTACGTGTGTGGATTAGCCGCTGCCAGTGATTGTTCTAATCACCGCCGTGCGCGAAGACCATCGCCTACGAAACCTCATCGATCGAAACAACTGTGTGCCCTTTCGAGATCCAAGGACTAAACTTCCAACTCATAACTTATATCAAGGTATTTATCCTCGCGCGAAGTAATTGTGAACTCTCTCTCTCTACTACTTGTTATCGGGAAAATAATAGCCACGTTAATTGTAATCCAACATGAATTGTATATAGCTAAAGTAGAATAATAAACGGATATGATGTATATAGACAAATACTGTAGAGTGTAATTCCTCTGATTCTCTCCATCTGCCTCCATCCCGGAACCAAAAGTTCGCACGCGCGACCGTTCGCGAAAAGTAAATTAACGGCCAATATTCTTTTCCTGTGTTCAGGATGACATCACTGTGTCCACAAGACACAGTGGTGTCATCCTGACAGGGCGCTAAAGAGGTGCTGACCCTGCGGTCACATCCATACCACACGTTATAAACTACATACCATAATTATGGTTATCCATACTATACGTTTTATACGTTATCCATATCCGTAAATGCATCTAATATAATACCTATGTTAGTAATTTTAAAACATAAGACTATCCGCATCCATAGGAGCCAAATACTTTTAAGGCATACCAGGCGGTCTGCCATACATATACGAACTATTGATGTAAACAGACAAAAATATCACGTGCTTCATTGTATATCAAACAATTCTTTTGTTTTATGTTTCTTTATGAACGAATTAAGACTTATCATAAAATTTTATATTGATCAAAAGTAGCATGAGTCAGTCAATTACCACAAATTAGGTAGGTGTTCAGCTTATATTGATGTAAACTTTCCATCAATGCTTTTGTGACACTCCCTATTACATCGCTTTTTGTTAATAATATAGTTTTTCGATAATTGCAAATAACGGTAGCATATCCGCACAGTTTTCTTATTTCATATGCGTTCTTGTCCCTGATTACCCTGGTCTCATCAGTTACTTGTTGCTTCTGATATATGATTCAACGGCAACTTCCAACAAGTGTAGTCCACAGACTCTCCATAACTATATAATAAAAGTTTAGTGAATGCAAACTTTCTAGTGGAATATGGTCGGAATATCCAGATATAGTACATATATTGTAAAGTCTTTGTAAATCCAATATTAAAATTTACATTTTAAGTGCGGATTTACAAAGACTTTACAATATATATATACAGCAGTCATAAGAAATTTAATTAGAAAATATCTTATATTTAATACAAGAAGGAAGAAAATATTAGAAAAAATAAAATTATTTTATAATTTATTTCTTATAATGTGAGTAATTTTATGAAAATTTAAAAGTTGTTTTCAGGATTCTGAATAAAATAATCATTGTAGGTTAAAATTTCATAATTTATATTATTTAATGATAATTATAATCGTGAAAAGTATGTATTTAACTAAAACACAAATTACAAATATTAATCTATTAGAAATTAAATTTATTTGACACAATTTAAAAAAAACTGTTATTTATAATATTTTATTGAACGAAATTATAAATAAATTATTTCGAAAATGCTACTTGTACTTTCGCTTAATAATAAACAATATCCAAAAGATAATCGGCGCCAATTTACGTAAAACCTTTAGTGTCCAAGTAATTTAAACTCGTGTTATTTATACAAAATTTTTCAATAAAAATTTGTCAGAAATGTTAAAATTCCATGAAGAAACTTTCTGAAAATTTTAACGTACACAATAACATTTGATCTCAGTGTGAATTATTTATTAACTGTAATAAACGTTTTAAACCTGTTCTGCAAGACATTTTCAGGTTTTTAAAATCAAAGATAATGGTAACTGATTTTTTGCATAAAACACTTAAAATAATTTTGTATTTTAAATGTCTTTTTAAGTATTAAGCTATTTGAATCCAAAGAATTAAATACATTAACATATATACAATTTAATATAAAAAATAATAAAATAGATAAAATAGAAAAAATCACATTAACAATGTCAGTTGGTGATTTTACAGATATTATACACTATTCTCTAATAAGTTTGTTTTTTAACTATATAATTTCATGCTGTGGATAATACTGTGGTATCATTATAGTTTATACATCAGACCATAAGGTTACAAATTTCTAGATTTTTTAAATTATAAACGCAACATTCGGTCGATCTGAAAAAGAGAAAATTATGATTGATTCCGACCTCTCCCGACTAATTACTACTATTTAGTGATTTCTTTTCTTCAGTCAATGATAGGTGAGTAATTATAAGAAGAATTGGAAGAAATGCATAAAGAGTTTTGCTAGAAAAATCGAAACAATTAACATTTGCGATGGTCTTGTAGCCAATGTAAAGCTGGACAAATATTTCAATGATATCATTTCTATGAAATAAAACAGAATGTCTTATTTGTTCGCTCATCTAGCTGTATTAATTCAATTTTACTGAGTATCGATTCTTATGTTTTTATGCTTTTACAATAGAGCCTCGATTATCCGACACAATTGGGGACTGGGGTTGGTCGGATAATTGAAAAGTCGGATAACCGAAAAGTATGAAAAAATCCATTATTAGTGTAGTACATTATTATATCCCATGTAATTAGTATATTAGTATATCGCTATTAACCTA